>NW_004949111.1:6148989-6149724 GCF_000317375.1 Microtus ochrogaster
TCTATGTTAGCCATGTGGCATGCTACCTTTTGTCAGTGAGGCATTCTCATCTTGTTTCCTCTGTATCTTGCTGGTGACTGACTCAACCTTTCCTCTTCCCAGAATTCTCTTATTCTGATTGCCCAATCTACATTTCCTGCCTGGTCAATCAGTTTTATTAAACCAATATAATGACAAATCATGTAGTGTACAAGAGTATTTCCCATAGCAAAAATGACATAGTTGTCCCTCAACAGCAGAATGGGTAAATACATTTTGGTACATTTACACAAGTGACTATTATTAAGCTGCTAAAAAAAAAGACATCTCAACACCCCTTATTCAAGACCCAGCAATGCCATTCTTGGGCATATACCCAAAAGATGCATAATCATACTACATGGACATTTGTTCAACTATGTTATTAACAGAATTATTTGTAATATCCAGAACCTGGAAACAACCTAGATGCCCATGAACCAAAGACTGGATAACGAAAATGTGGTACATTTATACAATGAAATATGACTCGATGTTAAAAAAAATATGGTATATTGAAATTTGCAGGCAAATATATGGAACTAGAAAAAAACATCCTGAGTGAGGTAACACAGGCCCAGAAAGACAAACATAGTATGTAATCACTCACAAGTGAATATTAGATGTAAAGCAAAGGATAACCAAGATACAATCCACAATCCCAGAGAAGTTAGGTAGAAAGGGGGACCATAAAAGGGACATACATAGAGGGCCCCA
>NW_004949111.1:6151019-6179438 GCF_000317375.1 Microtus ochrogaster
TCTGTTCAGTAGCAATTCAGCCTGGAATTGCTACAAAATTTGAAAGAAATAAAAACCAAACAAAGGGAAAAAATCTAAAAAAAAATGTTCATCTTCACTAACAGCTAGGGAAATGTAGATCAAAACTTTGAGACTTCTTCTTATCCCTGTCAGCATGCCCAAGCTCAAAGAAGCAACAATGACCAAGTGTAGGAAGGGATTCAGGAAAGAGAAGCTTCATTCACTGTTGGTGGGACTGCAAACTGATGCAGCCACTATGGAAAGCAGTGCAGAGAACTCTGAACAAACTAAAAATATAGCTCACCTATACCACTACCTGGAATCTGCCCAAACTTTTCAACATGCTACTCCATAGATATTTACTCAACCATGTTCAAAGCTTCTCTATTCACAATATCTAGCAAACAGAAAAAACTAAATGTCCTGTAACTGATGAATGAATGATAAAAATTCAGTAATATATGTATTATGGAATGTTGCTCAGCTGTAAAAAAAAATAAAATCATGACATTTGCCAAAAAATAAATGAAACTATAAAATATTATATTAAGGTAACCCAGACACAGAAAGACAAATGTCATATGTTCTCTCTTATATGATGTTCCTAGCTTGGAATCTTCAGGTATGATATATGTACATATCTTAGAGCAACTACAGAAACTAAAAAGTAAAAAGGGAACTTTCTGATTAAAAGAGTGGAGAGCAAATGAGAGTGCAATAACGGGATGTAACTGATCTTACTGGAGAACTGGGAAAGGAAGGCACTAATTAGGGATGGGGAGAGATAAATACATAAAGATCAGGGAGTATAAAATAAAAATAAGGACATTCAAATAGTCATAAGAAATCATGCTCTTAATTATTCACTTAAAAGAGCCTATGGCACATTTAATCTGTACATAAATACACATGTATAATGTAAATGAAATTTTCTCATCCAGCCCGGCAATGTTTCCTCCAAGAGTCAAAGACCACCTAAGAAAAATCCCAACACCAGACATGAGGGACCACTTTTGAATTGTTGAATAGGGTTGTCCAGGAGACTCTCCAAAACAAATGAGCTCTTATTATTACCCTTGGTTTTTCCCAGAGGTTAAGCTGAGTTCCTATTCCTGAAGACACCATGTACCACATACACAGGGCTTAGAGGGCCCTGAGCTGGAACTTCCATGAATGTCTACTCTGGTGCTTTTCATGCTATCAGAAGGTACTATGCAAGCTTACAAAAGATGGAAGCAAACACCAGTCCTACCCAGCTATGACGTCTATGAACTACATCAATGACCAGTATGGCATAATAACCCTAGGGGTGCACTAGTGACCTTGGTGATAACCAGTAACTCTCAAATTAGATCACTCAACAAGACAGAAATCATGCCTGGTATTAGAAAGTTAGTTAACTACCTGGGGCCAGTGAAGTTGTGTATCTTGGAGTGTCTATGACTGCCACTTTGTTATAGCAGTATAAGACCTAAATACATTCTAAATGCATGTCCTTATACCTACAGACAAGACTTGTCCTTACCCATCATCAAGATACAGCTCCCTGCAACAGATGAAGACTGCTACAGAAAATCAAAATGAATAAAAAAAGGGCAAAGTTATGGAGTTGAATCCAATGAATACATCTAAAAACAACTCTTGCACCTAAGGCTTAGAGAACATTGAAGAAGAGGTGCAGAAAGATTGCAAAAGTCAGAGGATCAAGGAGTTAGTTATAGGATTGTGTCTCTAGTAATGTCAGAAAATATATCCATAAATTCCTCAAATGTGACTTCCTGAACATGAGCTCAAGAAGGAAAATAGCAATAGACATGGCAAAGAGGACTAGGGAAAGTTCATGAGGCCTCAATCCTACACAATAGGAATAGCAGGTGATGAAGAAATACTCAGAGTAGGAGAAAAGTCTTCCTCAGGAAAGAGTACACCAATTGGTTCTCCAACATCAAATGGTCAGTCCCTAAAATATACATAAAAGATACTTAACAAGCACTATTTTATTTTATGAAAGTATATATACATATATTGCTATATACACATATTGTTATATATACATATATAATATGTATACATGTAACAATAATTAATGCAAAAAAGAGACCATGAATGGTACTGGGTTTTGATCCTACTGCATGTACTGGCTTTGTGGGAGCCTAGCCTGTTTGGATGTTCACCTTCCTAGACCTGGATGGAGGGGGGAGGACCTTGGACTTCCCACAGGGCAGGGAACCCTGACTGCTCCAAATTGGAGAAGGAGGGGGATGGGAGTGGGAGAAGGGGGAGGGAAATGGGAGGCAGGGAGGAGGCTGAAATTTTTAATAAAATAAATAAATAAATAAGACCATGAATTTTAAAGAGAGCAAGGAGGGAAATATGAGAGGGTTTGAAGGAAGTAAATGGAAGGGAGAAATGAATATGAAGGGACATGAGTATGAAGTGGTATAGCCATTGTAGAAAACAGTATGAATGTTCTACAAAATATTAAGGAAAGTACTGTCATTTGACTCAGAAATCCTGCTCCTGTGTAACAACCAAAAGACCTGAAATTATTACTTCATAGAGAGATCTGAACTTCTATTTTCTTTAAAGTATTTAAAATTACTAACTTTTGTTAACATTAATAAGTAACTGAAGAAAAATACACTTTCAACTTACAAAACTACAAATTGTGGGCTGAAGAGAAGGCTTGATGGGTAAGAGCACTTTCTCTGCAAGTTTATACACCTGAGTTTGAATTACCAGCACCCATCGAAAACCTGAGGATTGCTGTGAATGTCCATGATCCAGCATCAAAAAGTAGAGAAAGAAGGATTCTGATAACGTACTGGCCAGTCAGCCTAGCGAAAATTGTAAGTTTTTGCTTCAGTAAAAGACCATCTCTAGGCCACAGGTGATGAACAATATAGGAACATACATTAACATTCACACACTACACACAAATCACACATCACCCCGACCCTCAATCACGTTCCATGTACACGCATACAGATCCTGTCATTTGAAGGAATATGGATAAAACTTTAAAGTATTATGGTAAGTGAAATCAGTCAGAGGACAAAAAATACTGTTGATCCTTTATTTATGTAGAATATTGATGGAGGAAGGTCATTGGTTAATTAATAAAGAAACTGCTTGGCCCTGATAGGTTAGAACATAGGTGGGTGGAGTAAACAGAACATAATGCTGGGAGGAAGAGGAAGTGAGCTCAGATGCCATGCTCCCCTCTCCTGGGCAGACACGATGAAGCTCTGACCCAGGATGGACATAGGCTAGAATCTTCCTGGTAAGCACACCTGGGTGCTACACACATTAATAGAAATGGGCCAGGCAGTGTTTAAATGAATACAGTTTGTGTGTTGTTATTTCAGGGTATAAGCTAGCCAGGCAGCCAGGAGCCAGGCTGTGGGAAGAGGCCCACAGCTCCCTCAACAGAATATATCAATAAAAAATTAAAATCATATTTAGACACAATATAATAATGATTACCAGACGCAGTAGAAAAGGGAACTGGGGAGATGTTGCTCAGAGTATAAAATATTGCAGTTATGCAAGATGAACACATTTCAAGATCTAATGGAGGCAACAGCTAGTTACTTTTCTCATTACCCAAACAAATATATGGCAAGAAGCCATTTAACAAAATAAGGGTTTATTTTAGCTCCCAGTTTGTGAGTACAGTTCACATTAGCTTTAAAGTATATGCTATCATAGCAGAGAAGGAGCAGTGGCAGGAGTGTTAGGCATTGCATCCACAGAAAAAAGAGAGATGAGTGATGGTGAGTCACTGTGTAGGGAATATTATTTTCAGGTGTGTGACTTTTTCTTAAGCTGCATTACTGTGCCTGTCTAAAACACCTGATGGTCCCAATAAAGAGATGATCAGCTAATAGTGATGCAGGAGCAATATAGGCAGAGAATATAAATAGGAGAACAAAGAGCAACGAGAGAAGAAGGAGAGGACAACAGGGGACATCCACCCAGCTACACAACAAGCCACGAAGACAGAAGAAAAAAAAAGGAGACAGGTTAATTTTAAGAAAAGCCGGCAAGAAACAAGTCAAGCTAAGGTCAGGCATTCATAACAAAGAATATGCCTCCGTGTGTGTTTATTTGGGAACTGAGTGGTGGGCTCCCCAAAAAGACAATGGGATAAAATGTCACACAACACCACTGGATTTTTCCTTTTGATTCATACTGGAACCCTAGCCCAAAGAACAGTGCTGCCTACATTCATGTTGATCTTCCCATAATTAAATCTCAATTGTGAAGTTCTCATAGACCAATCCAAAGGTTTATCTCCTTGATAAGCCTAATTCCACCCATTTAACAACCAAAACCAAATATCACAAATCTACTCCTTAATCAAATTGAATTATCATATTTCACAATATGACTGTATGAGCTACTTGATCATTTCCTTAGGCAAATCATATTTCTGAAATATTTGAGAGGACATTTGCGAAGCTGTGAAAATGAAGCTGAAATCATAAGATCTAAAGTGATCAAAACAGTAAGTTTAAAGTTTCTTCTGAGACTTGGTTCAATTGAATGCAAGGCACTGTGAAATCAAAACTTTAAGGTACATAACTCTAATATACAATGGCATAGAATAAACGTTCCCATTCGAAAAGTGAGGAAGGGAATCATAGCTAAAATCCCAGCGAACCTAGACAACAATGAGGACTCTAAGAGAGACATACATGGATCTAATCTACATGGGAAGAAGAAAAAGACAAGATCTCCCAAATAAATTGGGAGCATGGGAACCATGGGAAAGGGTTGAGGGGGAGGGGAGAGAAAGGGAGGAGAAAAAGATTGTTATCACTATTCTCCATTTTGTTACCAGTAATAATCTTACTGTCAAAGTATGTATAACTTCTGCATAGTCACAACATTAATGGCTTATGGAAATGTTAGAATAAAGTATATAATTTATGACTCTAACTATAAGATGACAAAAAAATAAGTAAAATGTTCAAAAAAATTCACCAGCACAACTTACTTGTAGGGTATTCATCCTCATCATATGTCTGAAAGCTTGTTTGAAACCTTCTTGACCATGTAACTCTTTTATTTCAACATGCTTAATTTTTTTAACTTTGTTTTTTTTATTACTTAATCAAAAATTTCCACCTCCTCCCCTCCTCCCATTTCCCTCCCGCTCCCCCATCCCCCTTCCCCTCCCTCTCCAGTCCAAAGAGCAGTCAGGGTCCCCTGCCCTGCTGGAAGTCCAAGGTCCTCCCCCCTCCATCCAGGTCCAGGAAGGTGAGCATCCAAACAGGCTAGGCTCCCACAAAGTCATTACATGTAGTAGGTTCAAAACCCAGTTTTATATGCCTATAAAGCCAATATCATGTAGAGGATAATGGCAAGTTCTGCTGATGTTGTGTAGTCAGGACTCTTCTACCTCAGCTCTAGTGGCTTCTGTGAGTGACTAACCCTGAGAAAATACTTCTCTATGGTTGTTCACCTAAGGGAACGTCTCCAGTGACAATCTTAGTTCAGTCTTTCCTTTTGCTTCACAAACTGAGGATAATGTGGCAGGGAAATGGTAGATGCAGGAGTGTGAGGTAACTGGTTTCAAATATTCTTGATGTTTTCCTCTCTCTTTCCTTGCTCTCCCAATGTATTACACACCCTCCCCTCCCCAATTAAAGTCTCTCCCTTCACAGCACCTGTGTCCTACTGTCGCTCTCTCAAGAGCTCTTTTTCCTCCATGCATCCATGCACCATTCCTCCAGAGCTCGGACCTAAAGATGAGAAATGTGGTATTTGTCTTTCTGGGTCTCAGTTACATCACTCATTTGTAAATATCACAGAAGAACTGTACTCTATTGATTGGTAAGAGCGTTATACCTGGCTGTTATGTATACAAATAATATTATTGTCTCATATCCTAGAAAGCGAAACAAGAACTGATTTTATTGATTTTTAATTTTCAGCATCTGTCTCAATCTGAAGCCTGTATTTCCTATTCCTTATTTAATAAAATAATATGCAAATTTACGTGGGGTTTTTTTTGGTTTTTTTTGTTTGTTTTTTTGGTTTTTTTTGTTTTTGTTTTTGTTTTTCGAGACAGGGTTTCTCTGTGCTTTTGGAGCCTGTCCTGGAACTAACTCTTGTAGACCAGGCTGGTCTCAAACTCACAGAGATCTGCCTGTCTCTGCCTCCCTAGTGCTGGGATTAAAGGCATGCGCCACCACCGCCCGGCCTAAATTTATGTGTTTTACCCAAATAAAAACTTACCATTTCTCTATATAATTAACCAGTAAACCCTATATTGTTTAGTAATACATTCAATCCATAAATTATTAAGCATTTAGCAATCAATTTATATAACTTTTTCCCTCAGTTTTATTAATCCAAGTACAGTATAATTATAGAATAATTGAGTTTTAGAAGAAAAAAGAAAATATTTGAGGCTTTTGTATTTATCACCTTTACTTTTAAAGTGATAAAATTATTGCTCAGGGATTTTAATATATTCTCATATCTGCATGACTTAGCTTAAAGCACCGATTACTTATTCCAAATACTATGATCTATGTCCAGGATAAAATTATGATTATCTACACAATGTATTCCATACTTATTCCAACTCTTCTTCTGTAATGCCTATGGCTTAGATCATAGCTCACATGTCTGAACCACTAAACTATCACCAAGTACATCTTTCTGTCTCCAACTCTCCCATTTACTTCCTTGCTCCATTGTATGCTATATCATAAAACTTTTTCTATAACATCTTCGTAGTGCAATTCAAATGCACAAAGCCATCCCATTTCTCCCATTTTAATTTTCAGAAATTTAGATATCATATTAGATATATCAATGAATCATTGAATCCCATACCCTATTTATACCTCTTCCCATCTCCACAATGTTCCTGGTCTAATTTATCCTTTTTGTTCACATATTGCCAACCTGTTATCTATATTTGTTCTTTGATCTTATCTTCTAAGTAATACTTTTGCTCATTTTCTGCTCTCTCAGAAATTCTGTTTATATTCCGCTCCTGACATCTAGATTCAACAGGCTTACCGTATATGCATGTTTTCCTGTGGCTTTAATTAGTCCTTAAATCCTTGTATGCAAGAGTCATATCAAATTCCACTTTAAAACTTCTTTTATTGCCACAGTGCACTGTTCAGAGTAAGCTCTTAATGTTTTAATTGCTGACTGACAAGAAAAACCACTAAACAAATGTTGAACAAGTCAATAAATTAATTATTTCTCCATCCTCTGAACATGCAACTGCATATGTTTATAAGACACTTAGCACAATGTGAAAACAGACTCAAACAATCTTCCCAGTCTACTTTCCTGGCAAAAAAGAGAACTTCTAATTACTTCCAGGTACTCCATCACAATTTTATGAACCCCAAACTGGAGCTCATCCACCTATTTTCCAAACCTCCTGCTTGTTCTTTCAGAGAAAGAATTTCTATCAATGCCATGTTTTCAAGCAAGCTCTTGGCAACGGCTTCTAGTTTGACCCATTTTTTTTCTCTTTCTTCCCCTTGAGGTCTGGGTCTGCTTTGTCTGCTTCTGATTATTCCCACATGCAGTATACTAAACACTCCTACAAGAGAGTGCTGCCCAGTTTCCCAAGAGCAAGTCCTTGTCACCATTACTTCTGTCATATGCCTAAGCCTTTTGGAACTCAGCCATACTTTGGCACAAATTGTGATTCAGTCCCCATGCCTTCAAGGGTCAAATTTGTTACTTGAAATTTAGAAAGAAAAATTAGAGGAATTATGAAATGAATTATAGCCCAACTTTCTTGAAATCATCAAATCTTGTTTCTACTACATGTTGTGGTTTCTGGCTTTGTTCATAGAATGCTGTTCTGGCAATGTTAACAATGAACATTTGCTTTTGCCCAGCATTTGGTTTATTCGGTACTGTTTAGAGAGCATTGGAGATGTAGATTTTATCTCTTCCAGTGCTACTGCAACTGTCTATTTCTTTCATACCTATCTCATATTGGAGCATTATAAAATGTCCAAAGTTAAAATGCTGCAAAGCCAGCATCATGTTATTTATTCACTATGATCTTTCCCATACAAAGTCTTAATTCCAAAAATATTAGTTGTGTACATATAAACTGGCTTTCAATTTCTAGTGGGTGGTAAGAAGACCCAACATCTGCCTTCCATAGCAGGTTCCCTACATAGTCCTACATAGTTTTGTATTATCCCAGAAAAAGCATGCATATGTAAGAAAATTGTCTATGGATCTCCTGTGACATTGAGACACATATTATATCTCCATAATTATTATAGTTACATAATTTCTACTGTATTATAGAAACATAAAAAGTACTTATTTATATGTTAGCAAAGTAAAAATTTAGGGATTACATTATCTTAAGAAGGCAATAATAATCTTTCCAAATACTTATATTATGTGATAGAAATAATCTAAAGGAACATGCAAATAACACTTGAATAACTTTTCCGAAATATCTGAATCACATAAAATAAAATAAAATTCAGTTAGTATGTATGCTGAAGCTCAAATTAGATAAGTAATCTTCAAAGAGTTATTAAAACACTATGCACTGTAGCACCAATCTGCCCGACGGAATTGCTCTTGTGAACTTTGTTTTGATCCTATTTGCTTAGATGGATTATCTTAAAACAATTGTTTTTTTTCTTTTACCCAAGCATCTTTGACACATCTGTATTAGACATAGTTTTCTATAGGAACAGAACTTTCAGAATGTGTCTGTATTCATATATGGGGAATATATATAATCACAGGCTGTAGTCCTACTAGCCCAACAATAGCTGTCTACCAGCAAAATATAGCTGTTCATCCCATGAGGCTGGTAGTCTCAACTGGTCTTCAGTACATGCCAGAAACTTAAAGAAGTAGGCTCTAATGCCAGGAAGGGAGTTAGCTCACCAGCAACCATACCACTATTGAAAAAATGGGTACATCTTGCGTGGCAGATCAGTATTGCAGGAAGTATGGTCCAGTGCTGGGTAAAGTTGTCTTTTCTTCTCAAGTCGTCTGCATATCACCTTCAAGCAGTTTGAAAGCTAGCCAGCAGATTAGATATTTTCAATCAATTTGAGATTGATTTTTCTACATTTTATAACCAAACACTGATATGTCTTCAGCAATAGGGTCTTACCATACAGTTATGGTGGGTCATCAAAGATAATAGAAAGCTGTCATGTTTGAAATACTTCTGGGGTCTCCCTCATCATAGGAAAATGGTTCATTTCTTGGTTGATCTTGTGTTATCTGCTATAATCAAGTTAAAAAATTTGAGAAGGTTTTATAAGTTATATATGTGTGTGTGTGTGTGTGTGTGTGTGTGTGTGTGTGTGTGTGTGTGTGTGTAATATTCAGAATGAATGAAGAGGCAGAAAAAAAATATTGTTTGCTAGGAACTAATTAAAGTAGGAAATTGAAAGTGAATTGCTAATGGCTCTGAGTTCCACTTTGGTGGAGATTGAAATAGTTATATAACTAAGAAAAATATTTATATAAAATGTGGATGAATAAGGCTAGTATAATGCTCAATTTAAATAAATTAATCTAGTTGCCCCAGATGTTGTACTGGACATGTTCAGCAGTCATTAGGATTTCAGTTTGAGCCCAAGTACTACCAAACAATATTTACTTTTTCTCAAACATATTACAACTGATAAAGGTAATTTTGAAATATGAACATTTTAGAGCTTACAATACTATAGATTCTGGGACAACACCATAGAGAGAAAACAGGGCATCTTGTACCTTCTTCCTTGATGTCCTAAGTGGGTACAGGATCCTCTTTTGCAAATGAAAGAATAAATGGAATAATACATTCAAAATTCATCACTATTGAAAATAACAGTCTCAATAAAGTAGTTTCACAGACATGATTGATTTATAGTCCCATTAAGGAGGAATCTGGAATAATTGGCCTAGGAACTAGGCTTTGAAGAAAAAGTCACATTATCTATTTTAAAAGAGAAAATGGACGGATGTTACTGGCAACCTACTTCAGAGCTGTATTCAAAATCATAATGCGAAGCTTTTTTTGATGAGGAGTGGTAGCTATACTTTTCTGTTTTCTCTAGTTGCTTCATATTGCTTATTCACATTTGATTCTTCTTTTTGGCTTTGACTTATCTCATTCAATATAATCTTCTCTAGGTTCATCCATTTACCTGCAAAGCTAATGGTTTAATTTTTCATTAGAGCTGAATACTTCTTGTGTGTGTGTGTACCACATTTTCATTATCCATTCAGCTGTTGAAGGACATTTAAATGTTTCCACTTGCTAGTTATTGTGAATAGGGCAGATATGAACAATGCTGGAACAGAATGTTGAGAAGAGGCACAGGACTGTGACAGCACAGCTGGACCATATTTATAATTCCCCAAGTATCTATATTTACAGAGGCTATTGTGTGAATTAAGCTTCACAAATGCAACTTGACCTAAGAGACAAACTGCAATACCAGCATTCAAATTTGTTTTGCCTTTCTAATTTCAAAAAAATAGAGATTTCAGAGCAGAACAGAATGAAGACTGTCTTCCTCAAGAACTGAGAGAAAAAGTTGATGGTCTACTGGGGAAAAGATCAAGTCCAGAAAGAAATGGACTCATGCCAAATATACAACAGTACACAGGCACCAACCTGGCCTTCACTGGTCAAGCAAAAGTCCACTGTGTGGCTTTATTCCTATTTTAAATAGCTGCCAACACTAAAGGTTCTATCCTGATCCTATGACATCATTTTCACTGCCTGTACAATCTACTCTATTTCAGGCATAATAGCCTCATTGCTGATTTGTCTCCACGTATATGTCACTGCTGTGGCTCAATGAGAGTACCACAGAGTGGAGAAAACAAATTTCCACTACCAATTATTCATATACAGTATGTAGGAATATACATTTCCTGGAAAAATAGTATTTTTTTAATTTTTGTTTTCATTTTATCAATCACCCACCACTATTTGGGTTGTCAGCACCATAAAACCATGTTATTCAAACAACTAACTCAGAAGTTATTGAAGGAATGTGTACTTCCCAAGTAGTTTACACCTCTAACTGTTAAAGTAACCATTCATGGGCAATATATATATATATATATATATATATATATATATATATATATATAATTTTTATACCACACTTACATACTGTATAAAATTATCTTCACATCTGTGTTACTCAGAATGACTGGGCTTCATTGACAGACTGCCCAAATTCACTTATTACAACCAAAGAAGCTATAGGAGGTAAAAACACAATTCCCATAATCAAAGACATCAATGCATATTAATTTTATATCTCAAGACAAGTCCACATTAGTAAGCTATTTTTTGTAAAATACCCCTGCATAAAGTTAGTAGAGATAAATAGAAAACCATTAGATACACGAGTGTCAGTGTAAGTGTAAAAGCACAAGAAGCATGCAAAGAGAGAAAAAGAGTAACATCACCCCTTCAAAGGAAAACAACTGTCCAGGAAAAGAGCACATATAAAATGATATACATGAAATAGCTGATGAATTCAAGTGGAAATTGTGAAGCCTAGTGAAAATGAAGGAAATATAAACAGAGAGATGATTAAAATCAGAAAAACAGTTGCATGATATACCAGATTCATCACATATGAACAGGAAAGGAAAAAAAAGAACCAAACAAAATCTTGGAAATAAAAGGCTCAGTATTAGCCAATGAAAAAATATGCTTGAAAACATCAGTTATAGGTGATTTTTAAGTATTTGAAAGAATAAGTTTTTCTGAAATAAGTCAGTTGAAATATTCTAGTCAGACAAAACAAAGGGCAAACTTGGATTTTTGGAATACCATTATATAGGTGGTTCTCAGTCTGTGTATCGCAAACAATTTACATGTTGAACAACCATCAGAAAACACAGATATTTACATTATTATTCATAACAATAGCAACATTACAGTTGTCAATTAACAATAAGAATAATTTTATGGTTAGGGGTCACTATAACATGAGGAACTGTATTAAAGGGCCAAAGCATTAGGAAGGTTGAGAACCACTATATAAATGAAAATTACTCATAATCAACAATATTGTACATAATAAAGCTTTATCTCAGAAACAAAGAGGAAATAAAGATTATCTTTTCAATTTGAGCAAAATAACAGGATTCCAGACACTGGACTAGATTTATAGAAGACAGTTAATGAAATCATATATCCATAACTGAAAGAAAACTGTCAGTCATGGCACATGTGAAAATATATACACTGATAGACACATAAAAGATCAAAAGGAATGAAGTAAACTTTAGGAGTTATGAAGCTGCAATGCCCATGCATGGACTGCTGGAATCTCTGGGGAATGAACAAAAGCTGCAGAGCACTCATCTTACAAGTTAGTTGGGAGTTGGTGAATGCTAGTTTCCATAGCAAGGAATTCAACTTTTGGAAGAAGAATAGAAGGGGAGATAATCGAGGGCTCAACCTCAACTATGGAGTACTTTCTTCCCTTACAGTTAAGAGCAATGCAGAGTTTATTTTAAATTATTATTTAAGATCAAGAAATAGCCTCAGAAAAAAATACTTCTTAATAAAATAAAAGGTAATTTTATGGGGGGGAGAGAGAGGTAGAGAGAGAGAGAGAGAGAGAGAGAGAGAGAGAGAGAGAGAGAGAGAGAGAGAGAGTCTGGCACATAGAAGGATGCTGCTGCTAGAAAAATACTATATTCTTGGAACAAGGACAAAACAGTGTGTAGTGAAACATTAGTTAAGTGAATGTATGGAAAGAAATAAACCAAGAAAGACTGGTGATTGGATGATTAGCATTAGGAAAACAAAGTAATTAAAATCTTAGAAGGATCAGTTCCATAGAACAGTGTGCTATAGACCTTGTGGAGATAAGATCAGTAACTGAAACCCAGTGAGAAGCTGCTGACTCACTCCATAGACACACCTACTTATTTTCTTCACTCTTAGACACCCTTTATTTAAGATTGAATATCATTTAATAGAACCAGCTTAGTTCTACACTTTTCTCTCCCTGAAGTTCGTTGCATTTGCATCATTTCTATCCTCTACTCTCTTGCTTCCAAATTCTGCATGTCTCCCTTTTCTCCTCTCGAATCTGTTCTTTCTGTAGTTATATAATATATATATATAATAAGATGCATTATAATAGAATAATTATGTATATTAGTGTTGCTTATATATATACATATGTTTAAGTTTGATCACTTGGGATTGGATAATCTACCAGAGGAATAGAAAGAAATTTTTGAAGAGGTTTACAGAGCATATAAGTTTAGACATTGATTTTCTATGATTATTTTTGATTTTCTGTGTAATTGTCATTACTTGTTCTTCCTATTTGCATAGAAAGCAAGCAAAGGCTTTACAAATAGTTGAAAACGAAAGGAAAGGGGAAGCATTAGCATAAGGAAGCACAAATCCTATCAAAAGGGTCACAGATAGCAAAGTATAACTAATTACCTTGTGTTTATTTTTGAAGCATATTTCTAAAAGCAAGTATTTTAATCATCACTACATTTCCATTGGTTGTGTTTTCTATTACATGTTCCCTTGAAATATTCTTATTGTTTAATCAAAGATTGTTCCCACACTACATAGAAGAAAAAGAAAGTGCATTTAGAAGCACATTTGGAACTTCAGTGAAATGTCAGAAATGTGCCTTTAATAGAATAAACAGAAAACAAGAAAAAGATCTGTGTCCTCTCCCAACAAAAGATGTCTGTAACTATGCTATTATGGGGACCAGAACATAGTTAAAAGATATGAGTGTGTGCCATTGTAATCAAGGAATCATACTGTCAATCAGTCCGAAGTGTATCTTAAGACTAGATTATAATTAAGCTGAAATGTAAAGAACTCTTTGGTCTAATCAATTATATTATAACCTGACTGCCTGAGATAATGGCCCATCAACAGAAAGATAATCTTTGTATCATTTTGAAAAATGAGAGAAAAGCAAAGGGTTAGATGTCTACCAGCCACAGTCACTACTAAAAATGCAGACAAATATGTACAGAACAGGCAGTAACCGAAGCACGCTTATTTAATAAAATTTTCTACAAGTCAGTGTCTTTGCTCTCATTCCATTTTCATTAGCCTTTTGTCTTCTGGAGTAAATCAACTTGCACACAGACTTTTTTCTTTTCATAAACCTTAAGCAAATTTCGTCAAGACAGTTTTATGTTTTAAAAAGTAACTTTGGAAATTAAATTCCAGGCTTCTAGGGGGAAATATATTCCAATGGTTAAAGTAATTCAATTTTTTTCTGTTATCAAGTTCTATTTTGTTGGGTTTGTTTTCTTTCTTTCTTGAGTCAGAGTTCTACTGTATAGCCTAGCCTGGCCTTGAACTCTAAAATTATCGTCCCCTAGTCTCTCGTTTAATGGGATTGCAAACTTATAGTACTATGTCCATCTTATTTCAAGATCTTTGAATTCTTTATCCATTACCAGATTCCAAAGCAGGAAAATTAAAGGTCTTCATAGATAGTGATTAAATTAATCTGTTTGGTTACTACTAATCACAGGAATGAATCTTTCATTTATACATTTCCTTGTGAGACTTTGAATATGTCAACTATTATGCTAGCTCTTCATTGCCTCAAGCAAAAAATTTTGCCCTTCATTACTTAATGAGATGGTTCAGGTGAGCTGCGGTGGTAATTGTATATAGAATGCTACTTACTATTATTACTGATAACAACTTAAGTGGGTATGGTAGTATTTGTATTCATATTGAAAGAAGTAAACTAGCAAGCAGATACCACTATGGAAAGGTTCAATTCACAGTTTATTATTGTGTTAGTACAAGTGTCTCATATCTTCACCACCTACTCAACCTGCATAGAGATGGAACTAAATGCATTAAGAAAAATGTCACCTGGGTTGGTGAAAGTTACAGTCACTTAACTTTTATTGCTGCTAAGGGAAAAGGTGTTTTTACCATCTTTTTTTTTAATTTATTTATTTATTGAGGATTTCTGCCTCCTCCCCGCCACCGCCTCCCATTTCCCTCCCCCTCCCCCGATTAAGTCCCTCTCCCTCATCAGCTTGAAGAGCCATCAGGGTTCCCTGACCTGTGGGAAGTCCATTTTTACCATCTTCTCAGTCCCTGTTATAGATGCTTCTCAATGCTACTGTAGACTAAATAAAAAACTTTCCTTTTATACTGTCATCAGTCAGTAATCAACCTGTAATTCTCACACCACAGTCATTTCAAAATATCAATGAAATAATATGTGAAATATGATCAAAAATAGTAATCATGTATTAACTTCCCTACAAATATTAGCTACTAATAGTCTCCATTTACATAATACTCAGAATCACTTTCTAAAGATGTAGAATCATAACTTTCAGTTAAAAATTAAGAACTACAAGAAATCATTAATTTCTTAATATCAGATAGTAAGTGTCAAAGACAAGATTAAAGCACAAGTCTATATGACATTATTTTTACAATTTTCTTCTCTAATGACTTTCTCTTTAAAAGGGAACTGGCATTATATCGTTCACAGTAAAATATTATTAGATCCGTACTTGCCCTCAGCCATGGACATTTTCATTTTTGTACCTTTAATATCTACACTGAAAATGTACTTTACAAATCAAACTTGACTCACATTCTAAGATGCACTGCATATAGGTTTTAAACTATTTAAAGATGTGATATTTGGAACATATATTTTCTGTTCAAATAATCTCTTAAGAATTTACCAAAAAACTTTTCTAAAATAAGTTGTAGTATTTTATACTTTTACAAGCAATATATAAAATTGCCATTCCTTCCATATTCTTGAGCACATTGGTGTTTTTAGCGTGGGATTGCTGTTAGTGTGCGTTTGTTTCATTTCGGCCATTGTAGCTTGTGTGCATGAGATTTCATTTTGTTGAGGTTTTATTTGTTTTTTCCTAGTAAGTGATGACAAGCATATTTTCATTCTTAATTGTTGTAAGTAATTTTTGTTATCATTCTGATTTGGTTTTGTTTATTTTTATAACGAAGCATTGCTCATCTCTTTTAAGATTTAGAAAATATTTTTAACTTTTAGGCATATGTCCTTTATTGAGTATAGTTATGAAATATTTTCATATGTCTTGACATATCTTTTATAGTTTAATACTGATTTTCAAAGTTATACATTTTACATCTTGATTATTTTCAATTTTTCAAGTTTTAATTTTTATGACTTGTATTTGGGGCTTTAGGGTGAACCAAGTATGATTATTGTTAATCTGCTAAATGAAAATATTTCCAAACTACCTTATTAGTGTTTATGTTTATGACTGTAAATTAGTGCTTATATCTACTTTGATTTGAGAACTTTCTTTATGCAGTCTGCAATGGTTAATGAAGACTGTAACTGGTCAATATGTTGAAAATAAATGACTGCTGAGAAGCGATCCTTAAATGATGTTTCCATATCACTCCATCAAAGTCTCGGGCAGTATCAGGGAACAAAGCTGGAAAAAATTAAGAGCTGAAGATAAGAAGAAGTGCAATGAAGTTCTATCTTCTAAAAAGGATAGAGCTTTTGCAATAATAAATTCATTCCAGTGGTGGTTACTTTCACAAGATAGCACAAGATTGTGCCTATCAACATTTCGTTCTACATGAGAGTTGTGTTCATATGGACACACTTCTTGTGAAGCTACTGGAAGTTAACTCCGCACTCTATGAAAGGAATCTTTTATGGTTTCAATGGTATAACTACTCAAGTTGCCTGTGCTTCAGCAAATATCCCACACTCAAGTTCATTCCAAGAACTCTAATTGAGCTCACTGGGTCATGAAAAATGGCATGACAGAGAAGACTGTCTCAGAAGAAAGGTTTCAATAGGAGCAGGAGGGGAATACAGGAGGGTAATGTGGGGTGAATATGAAATAATATATTATATAAATATGTGAAGTTATAGAGGATAGTAGAAGAATTGTAATATAGTGAATGAGGGGTTGATTTTATCAAAACATTATATGCATGTGTGAAATTATCAAACCATATAGACAATATTTTTATATAATTAAATTTCCACCATACCCTCTCCAAGCCCAAATATCATCATCCTTACTCTCTCAAAAATTCATGTCTATTTTTCCCTAATTGTTACACACACACACACACACACACACAAATATATATAATAAGTATAATCTGCTCAGTCTGTTTAGTGTTGGTTGCATTTATGTGATTATATATTTTTAGGCATGTGTACTTAAGATTGGATAACTAATTAAAAACTAAATCAGTGGGGAAGATTAATTGTACCTCTCTCAGCAGTCTTTAGTTGCCTGTAGCTCTTTGTCTAGCTGGGACCCCTTGATAGTTCTCCTTTCCATGTAAGCATGTCTATTGGTATTGTCATTGCTTGGATCTTTCTTAGGAAAAAATAAAATGGAAATTAGTTCAGAAGAAGCGAATTTGTGGGAATAAAAGGGGATCAGTGAGGATGATGAGGTATCATAGAATACATACGTTTAAAATATAATCATTAAAATATAATATGTTATTAAATATAATTTATTTGATAATAATGTTTAACAATAAGGTAATAATTAGAGGTGAAAACAATATCAATAAAAAAAGGAAAATAAAAAGAAACATACCTGATCCAAAATGCAAAGATTATTTTCATTTATTTCTGTCTAAATTATTTGAATCTCAGTTTTATTAAAAACTTTATAGCTTTAACAGACTAAGTTATTCATTTTAATTATATTGTAGAAAGTAACACAAATGTGTTCTAGCCAGTTTTTGAAAATAGTACTGGTTGTAACAGCATTACATGTAACATTGCATTCTTTAAAATTGATTCATTTATTAAACATTTTTCTTTGCTGGTTTATGACTAATCATAATGCCAAGGTACAATCTTTTTTTTAAACTTTCTTTTTATTTATTCTTTGTGACTTTCACATCATGCATCTCGATCCCGTTCATTTTCCATCCCTTCCTACCACCTTATAACAGCACTCCATAAAAGATAAAATTTAAGAGACAGTGGCAACAGTGAACAAGGGGTGGGGCCAGTTCTACTTTCACATCTTCACGGTCCTCTCTGCTACACATACACTTTCAGGGCCAGCCCTACTGTGTCACCCAGGTGAGGCGTAGGGGTCATTCTCCCAAGTGCTGCAGCTGCTGAAGGACAAGGAAAGCTCCCCCGCCCATAACCCCAAGGCCAGCACTTTTACCTGCCATAGGCAGCAAGAGGTGGGAAGAAGAGTATTTTCCCTAGTCCACACCACCATGATGAGGGAACCGTTTTCTCATGCTCACCTGCATCCCTGTCAATAGGGTCAGCTCTACTGTGCTGCCCAGGCGAGGTGCAGGGTCCACATTCCCAGTTGCTACAACTGGTAAGGGGGAAGGTCAGTTTGCTTGCCCATCATAGGTTGGAGGGGTAAGAGGTAGAGGGCATTTACCCTTGCCCTCATTACAACATGGCAGATGAGGGGGTTGTGGGTAGCTATTCCACTCTCGCACACTCAGGTCCAGTTTACTCATTTCTGTACCAACAGGGTCAACTCTGCTGTGCTGCCCAAGCAAGGAGCAGGACCTGCTTCCCTGAGTGCTGCAACTAATAAGGGGGAGGGTCCCTAATCTGTTGCAGGTGGTGAGTGGCTAGGGGGAGGATAAGCTCCCTTGTGTGTTGCAGGTGTGAGGGATAGGGGGTAAAGGGAACACCTCTCCCCTACTCACACCACTGCATGACAGATGGGTTGTGGTGACATATCTCCCATGCTAATAGTTTTGGGGCTGGCTCATCCTCTCCTCTGTCAACAGGGTTGGCTCTATTATTGCCCAGGAAAGATGCAGGGTCTGTTCTCCTAAGTGCTGCAGATAGTAGGAGGAAGGGGCAGCTCTCCCACTCTTATCACCACAGGGGCAGCTTTCCCACCTGCCTCAGGCATTGAGGGGCAAGGTGGGAGGCCATCTCTGTCCCACTCACACTGTCAGATGGCAGATGAGGGGCACAGCCAGATCTTCCATGGTCTTGTTCTTGGGGCCTGCTCACCTGTGACACTGTCAATTGGGTCGGCTCTACCTGCTGCCCAGATGAGATGCAGGGCCTGCTTTCCACAGTATTGTTGCTGGTAAAGGGGAAGGCCCGCTCTCTGGCCAGTTGAAGGTGGTAGGGGCAAGAGAGGAAGGCATCTTTCCCTCACCGCTACCACCACACTGCAGATGATGGAGATGGTACCACGTATGGCCCTCTCACGCCCCCAGGGCTGGCTCACCCACATCCATGTCTACAGGGTCAACTCATCTGTGCTGCCCAGGCAAGGGGCAGAGCTCATTCTCCCTAGTGCTGCAGCTGGTGAAGGGTTGCGTCTGGTTTCCCTCCTGTGCAGGTGGAAAGGGACAAGGGGAGGGGGGCATCTTTCCTCCTCCACACCACCACATGGCAGATGAGAGGGGCACGACCTGCTGTCCCATTTTCATGCCCTCAGGACCAGCTCTCCCATGCCCCTGTGAGCAGGGTCAGCTCTATTGTGCTGCCCAGGTTAAGTGTAGCACTCTCTTGAATGTTTTAGTCAGTGAGGAACAGGACCAGTTCTCCCCAGCTTTACAGGCGGGACAAACTCTGTATAGCCTTAATGTCTCTGCCTTGGCTGGTACCAGGAGCCTCAGCTATCAACACAGACAGTGCGTGCAACAGAGCCGTAAAACTAGGCATGGTCCCAAGAAGAAGCCCAAGCCCAGACAGCAAGCCAACCTTGACAATAAAAATTGGGATTCAATACACATTTTGACTACTGACATCAGGTAATCATTGATAATTTGAATTTTTCAAAATTGCTAAAGAAATTATATAATAGAAAAATACATTTATATGAGAGAAATTAAGTATCCTATAGTTTATACTGTTGGAATTCATTTGTCATGTTTGTCTAGATTCATTTATTTTATTAATAATAAGACTTTTCTTATATTTAGATTTTGAACCAACTGAATGGGGATTTTCCATAAACTACTTTGTTATTCCTGCCAAAATGTTAATACATTAAACACTCCTATAGGCATGCCCAGGTTAATGTATAACCAAATTAACACATATATGCATGCATACAAAAACAAACAAACTAATCACATTTATAACTGCTTCTTCCTAGTAATACCATCAATAAAATTTAAACTCCATTCTTTGATCTGTGTCCTTATGCTACCATACATTTGTTTCATATTAAGCTCATAGTTATTGAACTGCATTTTTTTCTGAGTAATAATTTAAGTAATATCCATCTGAAAATTTGAGGAAAAAGTTATGTGAAACTAATTTTAGCCTTTCTTTCTGCCAGGACTATGAGCATATGTTACAGAACACAAGCGCTGAAATACACTTGCTGCATATTGGCTTGTGTTAATTTAAACTTGAGATTATACTTTATTTAACATGTCATGGTTAGGTAAAAAAGATGTGGCTGTCAATGAAAATGAAGGTAATAAAGAAAATAGGGACTTTTACAAACAAGTAGTTTCAATCTTTGGGAAAACAAGCAGAGTTGCATCATTAATATACGTTGGAACAACATGATGTGAATAAAGAAGCTGCAGAAAATGGTGATAAAGATAAACCAGTATCATGCAATAAAACAGATGTTAATGGGATATAGAGCAATAATTTTATAAACATGATTATATGACTTAACTTAGTAGAAATACTAGTGTCTGGCTGATTAGACTACATGATTTGATTTTAATATATAAAGAGCACTTGTCATTCAGATGAAGTGATGGATGACTATAAAGTTACAACTTTGTACTGTTTTTCCTGTATCCAGGTGGTTTGATATGCAGTCTTACATTTTCATTTTTGTCATAATGTTTACAAATTTGTTCTTAATTTTCTCCATGATCAAGTACGTTCCAAATCAAATTGTTTAATTTTCACATATATGAGAACTTCCCAATTTTTATTTACTTTAATTTCTTTCATATCTTTAAAACACAGAATCTTTAAAACACAGAATCTTTATGCATTATCAAAGACTGTACTAAAAGATCATCTAATTGTCATTTTTGAATTAAAGAATAGAAAAGAGACAAACTTTCTCAAAGCAATCATAACACAAAATATCCCCAAACTAGAGAAGGATGCACATTCAAATATGGTAAAGTGAAAGGTCACCAATAAAATCACATCTAACCAGTATCTTTTCAGGGCTTCTTATATTCAAGCACTTACACTGAAATATGAAAAGGACAATAGCATGACATTTTCAGAATAATGAAGGAAAGAAATGCCTGCCAAGTGAGAATACTGTACCCAGCAAAGCTACCATTTAAAACTGAAAAAGATATAACAGCAAAGTGAGAGTAAAACCTCCACCATATCTGCTTTATATGAAATGATAAAATAAGCTGCTCAGACATGAATATGTCTTGCTGAATACAAAGAAAATATAACAAGGTCTAAACTCATCGACAAAGGTAATAAAATACACAAATAACAATACATATTATAAGCATAATTCATAAACATTTTGGATCTTCAGAATGAACAACTCTTAAATAATACAACTTAGAATAATAATAAATGCATTACTATGTTAGGAGCTCTATGAAATATCAAGATAGAAAATGATATATAAAATTCATAATGTATGGAAGGATGAAGTGAGTGGTATTCATGTTAGTATAATTTTGTTATACCTTTGTTTCTATTCTCATCTTTTTTAAAAATATATTACTACAGGATCTATAGAAGAGTGGAAATCCTATCTGCAGATGATGCCCGATAGGACAAGGTTGTAATCATCTTCTCTGACATAACTACTAGTGAGTTTCCCATTCTCCATTTGGTAACTCTACATCCATGTTGGAAGCTCTGGTTATATCTAGCTAAACAAAACCAAACAAAATAAGGCAAGAAGAGAGACGGAGACTTATAAGGAAGACACTGGCTTGATGGGAGTAGAAGGCAGAGAATATAGGGTAAGATATTTTTAATAATTATAATAAAAGGAGACATTAACAACCCACTTTCAGAAATTGGCTGATTACTCAGACAAATTTTTTTAAACAAATCAGAGGCTTCAGTTTAGATCAAATAAATGGTCCTAATAAAGATTTGTTGAAGATTCAAAATAAAATTTACCAATATATTCATTCCTTATTCTTACTAAGAGTTAAGGCACTCATATATAGACCATATGACAAAAAGAAAGTATCAAACATTTAGAAAAATGTATTTTCTTTTATAATTTATTCCTTTCTGAGAGTCTCTGCATATATAACATCCCAAACAAAATTTTTCCTACCTCCTCTCCTTCTAGTCCCTCACCTCCCCGCACCTCTCCTCTCCTCCAAATCCATTTCTCCTTCTTTCCCTTCAGAAAATGGCAGGTCTCACAAGAATACTAACCAAATATGCATATCAAGATGCAATGAATTAGGAACATACCCTCATATTAAGATCAGTTGATGCAACCCAGTAGGAGGAAAAAGATGCCAAAAGCAGGCAAAGAGTCAGAGACAGCTCCCGCTCCCACTGGTAAGCAGTCCCACAAGAGCTACACAACCATAATATATATGCAGATATATACATGTGTGTGTGTGTGTGTGTGTGTGTGTGTGTGTGTGTGTGTGTGTGTGTGTGTATGTTTGTGTGTGTAGGTCAGACAGACTTGCTGTCAGTTTAGTCTCTCTGCCCCTAGGAGCCCTGGTTAGATGATTCTGTGGGTTTTCTTGTGTTGTCCTTGATCCATCTGGCTCCTTCCTCCCCCTGTTCCAGAGGATTCACCGAGCCCTGCCTGATGTTTGACTGCAGGTGTCTTCATGTGCTCCCATCAATTCTTGAGTGAAGTTCCTCTAATGCCACTTGGCTCAGCACCAGTCTATGACTATAGCATGTTAGGAATCATTTCTTTGACTTTTTCTTTGACAGTCATGATTGGTTCTATCCTTGGTCTCTGTGCTAGCCAGCTTCTGGGTCTTGGCCCTCCAGGCATTGTCAGATGTGGACTTCCTCTTAACGGCATGGGTCTCAAGCTGGACCCATCATTGGTTGACCACTCCCACAGTTCTACACCAGGTTTTCCAGAACACATTTTGTGAGCATGACAAATTGTAGGTCAAAGGTTTTGTGGCTGGGTTGGTGTCCTAATTCCTGAGCTGGTCGCCTTGTTTGAAAATGGCTAGTTCAGGCTCCATATCCCTCATTACTGGTGTCTTCTCTAAGGACACCCTCATTGATTCTTGGGAGTTTCCATTGCACTCGGTTTCTACCTTGCCCTCCAAGTACCCTCCAATTCTGGCTATCTCTCCCAGTATTCTTTCCCTAGAAAGACAAGTCTGTCTACTCTCTTCATAGTTCTTCAATATAGCACTTTAAGTTTTAGTTAGAGCAATAAGACTACTAAAGGAAATCAAGAGGGATGCAACTTAGAAAGAAAGGAGCCAAAATATCACTATTTGCAGATGATATAGTAAACATAAGCAACCCCAAAATTCTACTAGGGAACTCCTACAGATGATAAACACCTTCATTGAAGTGGCTGTATACAAGATTAACTCAAAAAAATCAATAGAACTCTTATACAAATGACAAAATGACTGAGGAAGAAATCAAGGAAACAACCCCTTTCACAATAGCCACAAATAATATAAATATACTGGGGTTATTCTAACCAAGCAAGTGAAAGATTTATATGAAAAATATTTCAAGTCTTTGAAGGAAAAAAATGAAGAAGATATCAGAAGATGGAAATTTCTCCCATGCTCATGGATTGGTAGAATTAACATTAATGTGCATCTTACCAAAAGCAATCTACATATTCAAAGCAATCCCCATCAAGATTCCAACACAATTCTTTACAGATCTTGGAAAAATAATACTCAAGTTTATATGGTCAAGAATCAGAGAAGATACTGGTAATGGGCCCAAAGGAAAACCTACAACTGTTGCTTTGCTAAAGTGAAATAGTAATAATGTTACTGCTAATGACATACTGCTTTACCTATAGACTATTTCCTCACTCAGCCATAATCAGAGAAGCTTCTTCCTGAAGTACATAGGAATTAACACCAAGGTGCACAACTTGGCAATTTGCAGTGAGTAAAGACTTTGCAGCCTTCAGTCCTAAACCAGATATCTTCATTAAAGCCTTCCCCTCAAGCTCACAAATAAAAAAGAGGAGGCAATAAGATAAAGAAGAGGAGGTAAGAACCAGAGGTGATGAATGACTCCAAGGGAATCGTATCTTCCAGACACAACAGGACTGATACACATATGAACTCACAGAGACTGTGGCAGCACACATGCATAGGTTTAAGCCAGATGTAGTCTCAGTCAGGAGAAATGGATACGGTTATCACCTGTCACTAGAAAGTTAATTGCATCTGATACATTTTGGAAAAGAAAAAATTATTTTCCTCCAGTGGTATCTCTAACAACACCTCGAGGCAGGCCCCATTCCCAGGAGTATTTGGCCAACACAAAATGAACCCAATCATATTTTTGTAGACATTTTCTCTTATATTGCTTTTTGTGTACATTTGTCCTATCAGTCTTTTTCTGGTTTATTTTGATTTTCATTTTGGTGTTTTGGTGATGTTTTGCTTGTTTCATTTTGTTTTTAGTTCTCTCTGTTTTTATAAGAGAGAACTAAAAAGAACATAATAAAAGTGGGTAGTAAGGGAGGTAGAGAGGATCTGTGAGGAACTGCAGAAGACAAAATCATAATCAAAATTTATTGTGTGGGAAAAATCACTAAAAGTTACAGAGATCAGCTGACAATTTTCCAAACCTCAATTAATATATTTAAAACACAACCCTTACACTTAAAGCTCAGGGAACATTGTGGAAGAGGAAATACATAAAGATAGTAATACCCACAAGACCAAGGTATCTACTGTTACACCACGTCTTTTTAAAAAATTTAATTTACTTTAAAAATCCAAAAAATGAAGAGGAGGATTATTTCTGGAAGCAGTTGGGTATATGAATGGGGGTGAATATGATTAAGATATGTTGTATGAAATTCTATAAAAATTAATACAAATATTAAGTTAAATAAACTAATGCTGTGTTATCCAATATTTCAACCACAACCGTTTTTGAATCCTTAGACACCAGTGTTCAGGGAAGCCAGGGTCCCCACCCTACCTGACACATCCCTTACTTTGAAATTTCTATCAGGCCAGAAAGAAGAACGATTATTTCCCAATTGTTACCATCTATGAAGTTCCAACAAAAAATTCTTTAGATAAACCCACAGTAATCCCCTGATTGCTATAATTAACTATGAATTCTGTGAATGCTATATACACTATATACACATCTTTTCAATTTTTTTAATGTGGCATCTTGGTGCAGTTTAAACCAAAGGAAATTCAAATTTGAATTCTACATTTATTTCTCTGTGCCTTCATTTTGTCTGTAGTTGGTAATTAACAGCATGTCTGACTTGCCAGTCCATTGTGTGTCTGACCTATGTCCCTGCTGCCTGTGTTCTCTGTGCTTAACAAAGGGCTTTGCTCTATATTTATTCACCCAGACTAGCAAACACACACACAGGCACGAGCATGCGCTCAGAAGGGGACATCAATCTATACCCACATATTGCTTCCAAAATTTATTGAATATTTTTATTGAAAAGAAATTTAGACAGTATTTTCTGATCACCATTCTCCTCCCCTAGCTCCTCCAAGATCTTGCCCCTTTGCCACTGACCTAACTCCATTTTTTCTTTCTCTCTGTTAGAAAACAAACAGAAAAATAGAAAAGACAAGCCAGAGTAATAACAAACAATAATGACAAAGACATAGCACAAAGAAAACACATATACACACATTCACTAAAGGAAACAAAAACAATCATAAAAATATAGAATGGGAAACCATAATATGCAAGCAAAATATCAGTAAGATATTTTTAAAGAGTGGGAACTGGGATAGGTATGTAAAATGATAAAAGATTGTTTTAACTAAAATAAATGTAATAATAATTTTAAAAAGATTGGCTTACACCTGTGAGTTGCTGCCAACAAATGATTACCATATCAAACAGAGGCGCTTGTACATTCTTCTGGATCAAGGGTGTAAAGATGACATAGCTTAAGATTAAAGCTCTGGAGGCTGAGTAAGCAGCAGGAAAACAATATGACAACAAAGAAGTATCCTGAAGCTTGCTATACTGCATTGTCTGTGATTAATCAGAACAATGTATGTATGGAAATAAAAAATCAGTGATCAAATATGTTCATAACAAATAGGATATGTAATTCCCCTTTTTTAATTATTTAATTTTATTTTTGAGATTATAGTGTAAGTAGATCACTTTCCTCATTTTTCCTCTCTATGAAACCTATATACCTTTCCTTGATCTCTCTTAAATTCATAAACTTCCCCCCATTAATTGTTAAGTACATATATGTATATGTGAATGTATATGAATTTTTTCTTAAATACATAAGTAAAACCTGCTTAGTCTGTATAATATTACTTGTTTGTATGTTTCTAGAACTGAACATTAGCTATTAATCAATTGATACATGCTTCCCTGAAGAAGACTATTTCTCTCACTCTCTTTTAAATAAATTGTTTAACTAAAAATAAATAAATATACCCATGGAAAGAAATGCAAACATAATTTGACTATTTATAGTCAACTTTTCACACTTTTGTGAATGTATCAGAATTCCACACATGATCTCTGAGACATTAAGAGGATATACTTAAATGAGTATGTCGAGAAGGAGTCTCGCTATGTGCAAAAGGTACAGCATATTAAACATATTCAGTGAGAAATAAACAGAAGAAATTTTCCCAAATCTTTAATTAGATACAGTCATCCATATAGGGCATTCACTCCCCACTCCCCAAATCAGCATGATCAGAGAAGAACTTCTCCATGTCCTCTTATTAACTTCCCAACAGTGAATTTAAAAGAAAGGATCTTATAAAAAATTCTGAAAATAAATGTCAAATCACTTATGTAGGAAAGCATACCACAATAACAGAAAATACTTATCACTCAGAAGGGAATGACATGACACGTTTCATCACTGGGCTAAAATGCCTCCCAACTAGGTTACTGAGAAGTATACATATCTACAAATGTAATATTTCAAATGAAAAATAGTTTCATTGAGAAAAAAGCATAAACTGACAAAATTTATCAAACTAAATCAGTATTAGAGAAGGTCATTAAATCCTGCAAGAAAAGAGTTGCGTGGGGATGGGACAGATGTAGGGGGAGGAATGAGGGTGAATTAACATAAACAGCCCATGAAAAAGCCATATGAAAGAATACTGTTTTGTAAGTCAACTAAAAGTATGAGTTAAAAAAAATCAGAGTTGAAAGAGAGGTATTTCATAAAGCTGTTTTTAAAAGCCAGAGATTATTAAAGAAAATTTCCAATACCATTATCAGATATGGGATACCTCCATATCAAGTCCTGATCAGAGAAGCTCATTCAACCCCTAAAACAATATAGATAAGAGCTTGCCATTCTTCTTCATTTTCTGCCAGTACTAGATGACAAGATTCTATTACTGAAGACACCACACACACACACACACACACACACACACACACACACACACACACACAGATATTAACCGCAAGTTCTGAAGCTTTCTTCCTGCTAGGTAGATTTTATGATGCAAAAAGGTACTATTCAGGGATGAAAGATAAAAGGTATCAATATTCTTATCCACTTACAAACTTTACAAACTATAATACCAGCCGGGCAGTGGTGGCGCACGCCTTTAATTCCAGCAGTCGGGAGGCAGAGGCAGGCAGATCTCTGAGTTCGAGACCAGTCTGGTCTACAAGAGCTAGTGCCAGGACAAGCTCCAAAGCCACAGAGAAACCCTGTCTCAAAAAAACAAACAAACAAACTGTAATACCAGCCTGCCAGGTGACATGTGCCCCTGGTTCAACAGTGGTATAACTGGACAGTTATGGATACAACCAATCACTTCCTGATTGGATTTGAGGCCTAATCCACAAGCGAGAATGCTAATTTTGGTACAATCAAAAGTCCATGATGGAGTAGGTTATAGGAATGGGGGAGGAAAAGCATAAGGAGGGTTGGTACTATAGTCTAGCTAAATTGACATGGCATCAAATTTCAATCTAAATATTTGTTTGTATCCATAGACAAATGCTGCAATCAGCCTTAACCAGAGAATCTTCTATTTGCAATTAATGACAGTAGATGACTCTAAAGGTACTGAAAATAAGGGATGGTGGAGTGCCCGGCCCTAAACAAAACATTTATCAAACCCTCTCAGTGCTCAGAGACGATCAGAAAATAATGTAAAATACAGAGAAGATAAAAAAGTGCGATCTCCTAGGCACAACAAAGCAATTGCAGCATAAACTCACAGCAGCTATGGCCTCCTATGCTAGGTCTGCATGGGCCTCTTGACATTCTCTCATGAAATTGCAAAACTCACTTTGGACTTTCCAC
>NW_004949111.1:6179538-6180289 GCF_000317375.1 Microtus ochrogaster
AAAAAAAAGAAATTACAAAACTCTATACTATCCTGCATAAATAATGCAAGTCCTGAAACTTAGAAAGTTTTGTGGTCAGACAAGGTATGGTAAGGGCAACAACCTTCTACATAGGGCTCTATTATATTATAAAATAATAGTAACAGTGGACATTGTGTTTTATTTTGTTTACTGTGTTTTTAAAACTCTGTGAAGAATTTTCTAGATTAATAATTCATGTTGGAATGCCCTGCACTTTGGACAAGTGGTACTGGGATGAAAGAGAAAGCAAACTGAGCCAACTGGAGTTTGGGGAAGGGCACCAGCCAGTAAGCAGCATTCCCCCATGACTTCTACTTCAATCACTGTCTCCAGTTTCTGGCCCAGCTTCATTCAGTTATGGATGTAGCAGCTCTAAGATGAAATAAATCCTTTCCTTCTGGAGTTGCTTCTGGTTATGGTGTTTTATCACAGCAAAAGAAACTATAAACTACGAAAATGACCAAAATGACTTGATTCTTGGGGTAAGGTTTTTGCTTTCTGAGACATTTTACTCATTAGACCTTTGTGACACAACAAGGAATTTTTGCATAATAGGCATAAATACGTCTATATGAGCCACCTGAGAGGCAAGAAAAATAGTCTCTGTCAAAGAATTACACATAGAAATGCATTAAACACAGCCCTAAGTAGAGTTAAGGACAACATTTATTATTATTATTATTATTATTATTATTATTATTATTATTATTATTATTATTATTATTATTAT
>NW_004949111.1:6180819-6211857 GCF_000317375.1 Microtus ochrogaster
CAGAGACCCACATTGGAGCACCGGACTGAAATCTCAAGGTCCAAATCAGGAGCAGAAGGGGAGAGAGCACGAGCAAGGAACTCAGGACCGCGAGGGGTGCACCCACACACTGAGACAATGGGATGTTCTATCAGGATAACATTTTAAACACAAGTCTTAAAATACATGAATAAAGGTATGATTTTTTTTACAACATTCTGATCATAGTGCTTTGTTTTTATGGTAGCATAATCTTCTAACTTTTGAGATTTTAGAAGTCAATCTGAGAATATTTCAATTTTAAGCTATACTTACAGAGTGAAATTTAGAGGGCTTTTCATCCACAGGCAGGCAGCTCCAAAGTAGTTACTCATTTGAGAATTCACAGCACCACTGCAGCGTCCAATTAGCAAAACATACATTAAAAGCTGCTGTAAAGCACTCTAGGAAGCCAGCTGATGGCTCTGATTAATGGCTGTGCATCTACAGCTACTGCACACAGGCCTTAACAGAGCTCTTTATAAACTGTCAACACAAACTCAAGCCACCTCAGCTTAGCACGCAGGAAAGTATGTATTGGAGTTGGTTAATTACAGCCTTCTTCTCTCGCACCAGAATGTGTGTAATATTTCTCAATGACTGAAAAACGTCAAAGACCAGAGAAGATGCTAATTTGGAAGCAAAATCTTACAATTCTAATGTACTTGTTTCTGCTTTTTAGGTCTCATAAACAGAAACATAGGTCCAATTTAAGCATATGAAGATCCTTCATTTCCAATTTCTATGGTCTTTATTTTATTATAAATGTCCTAATAGATTATCTTGTTGCTATAGCAAAACTTTCCAATGTTATAAAAATTATATCTCACAAGAATGGCATTTGTAGATCTTGCATTTACCTTGGGTTTCTTACTAACTCATCTTAGAAACAATTATCACACTATTTTGGATTTACATCTAAGTGTTTTCTTGTGTGTGGGTGCACATGTTTCCTACAGAAAACAAAACAACAACAGGATAATGTGATGTTAAATTGGGAGCATCACCCCAGCCCCTGGCGTCCATCCCAGTCCCCTGGCCTGGGAATTGCATTGGTCTGGACTCCAAATCCCAACATGCGAGGGTCAGGACCACTCCCACAGGGTATTTAAGTAGGCGCCCAGAGGTAGAACACGTGGTCCCGGGTTTTGCATGTGCTCCTCAGTTTTTGTCAATCCTACCATGCTCTCGGCCACCCGAGAGTATGGTATTTAATAAAACGTGGACATAATTATTTGGTTTAACTCGACCTGATTGGATTTCTTGGGGCCGGCCTAGTGGCTTGCCTTAGGATTTCTCCTAACAGATAACATTATAGTTTGTAATCTTTGGCACACACTTTGCTGCCTCTGCAGAAACAAAATAGCCTTTTTATATGGCATAGCCCTGCTAAGATGACAATGCATTGGTATGCATTGTTTTTAAGTTTCAAACCTGGGACAAAAGGCTGAGGTGCCTATTTAACATATTAAAGTGGACCTGGCTGCCAGGTTCTTCCTGCTTCCCTTAGTCCCTACCTGTTACAGGGCCCTGCTGCCTGGCATACTCTACTCCGTATCTCAAACTTTCCAGTCCTTAGGGCTGGACTGCTCTTCCCGTTATAACCCAACCATGTTAATTACCACTCTTTTTGTGCCTTTGGGCCTCCTGGCTGCTGCACCTGATTCCCCTTGCTCTCCTCTTTCTTCTCCTCCCTCTCTCCCACAAGGCACATCTCAGTGTCATGCCCACTCTGGACTCCCCCAGATGTCCCTGACTTTGTGCTTTCCCATATCTCTATAATGATCTTTCTCCTCCACGACACCTAGGAGCAGTTATGCTTCCTTTCCTTCTTATTTCTGTTTTTCATTCATTTATGACACCAGAGTAAGGTAGGTAAGGCAAACATGGTAATACACAAAAAATGATAACTGTACAACTGACAATACAACAACGCATGTGGTATTCTGATTAGTATAGTCATTCACTAAGGAATATGGCCCATATCATATTTGCTTATATTTAAGTAATATTTAAAGACCTTGTTAAAATTAGAATTATAAATTAACATTGAATCTTTTTTAGAAATGAACCATAATTGTAATTAATATTCATTAGTTTATTCCTACAAAGTATTAAATATTAGATATGTAAGACAGACACTTGAAAAAGTCTGAATATTAGTAAATGAATGGTCTTTCTTAATAATTTTGAGATAATAAAATTTTTTTACTGAAGGTTTAGATTATTTTTAAACTTAAAAATTTTAAACAGTCATTTTAGCATTTATAAGCCCATAAACATATGACAAGGAATTTATCTGATAAATGTTGTTAAAGTGTTACAATTGCAGAAAATTTAAGTGGTTTAGAATAAGAGAAATAAATATAAGAAATATTTTCTATTTTATCTCACAAGTTAACTACCATGAACACAGTATTTGAGACAATTTGTCAAACTGCTTTTAAAATACAGCTTATGCTGTCAAAATTAATGTCATATGTAAACCTAAGTTGAGATATAGTATCTCCATTCCTAGTCTCTCCATAGCTTTTACCCTGAAAGAATTTTGAGTTTTGTCAAAGGCCTTATCTCTATGTATTGAGATACTCATGTGATTCCTGTCCCTGAGACCATTTATGGGGTATGAATATTGTAAGGGGTTGTTTGCATTTAATAGTAGTTGGGGGTGAGATGTCATTTTCTTCAGTAATGCAGCCACTAATAAGATTCTTGTTCCAATAAATAACCTTCTCCCACACTCAGACAAGAAACTCTAATGAAATAGGTGACTACACAAAAAAAATTTTGTGAGTAACAGCAGGAAACATTGAGAAGAAAGGCTTCAGTAGAAGAGGGCAAGGGATGAGGAAGGGGAATGGGAATTAAGATAACTAAAATGTATTATAGTAATAGATAAAAACTATCCAACAAAAAACATTTAAAAATAAGTCTAAGCCCAAGTGGAAATATAAAGCACATGAAAATAAAATAGATGTTACCGTTGTAAAATGGCATTCCCTAAATGGTAATATTGTATTTGGGTAAAGAATAGACAACTATAAACAAAATATATCTTTAACTTCATTTTGAGTACTGCATCAGACATATTAAACATAAAATATGCTCCTGTTATGTATGGGAGCTGAATTATGGCCTTACAACTCTATGCAGTGTTTTGTGGTCTCAACTTACCACGTTCTATTTCTCCTTTCACGAAAATTACATGTATCAGCTGTAATGTGTTTTGGATCTTGCCAGATCATATGGTTTAATAGAGTGCTTATCTGTTTCTCCTGGTTCAGATGTTTACATTTCCATGAAATAATTTTGGAGAAAATTCCCTAAAGAGATTACTCTAATAATAAGAAATTGGGATTTGAGAGCTTTTTTGCCCCATGAATCCTACCATCTGTCTGTTTGCCTACTTCACCTAAGCCCTTATTGACCCTCATAATTCTTCATTGACTGAGATTGAAGTGTCTTCCCACTGGGTTAATAACAGAAGTCAAATAAAGCACAATTTGATTTTGGCATCCATTTAGAAACATAGTGTCAAACAATAAACAGATCATCTGAAACAAACAAACAAACAAACAAACAAAGGTTGCTTTTAAAAACAAAGCCTAGTTCTTACTTTGCCAATAAATGTCTTGCTAAGTCTGAAAAATGCTTATCTGGACTCTGACCAATTACCCCAAATGACCGCAGACTTTTTTCTTGAAATCACCAATTAAATACTCAGACCTCATATAACACTTAAGACATTCAAAATTTGTTTGTTTGTATAAAGGACTCTGGTGGATATCGCCATTTAGTCCATCTTGGACAGGTTTCTCCGAGGCTTTTCTCAGTCCTTCCAAAACAAGTTACCACAACAAGGAATCTTTAAGATCTAATGTGATTTCCACTCTAGCAAATGTGTAGATGGCTGAGTTCTTAATGAGTCAAGACAAAGGGTTTCCTTATAATTGACACACAGAACTATTTGTTAATGGATTCTAGCTCCTGCCAAGTTTTCCTGTTAAGCTATTCATGTGTATAACAAATGTAAGTTCCAAGAGGGTAAAAAGTAGCGAGAGTGCTAGAAATTTTAAAAAGTTTTTTAAAAAGCCTCTAAATTCCCTTAGCTTACCACTATGGAGCTCCTGACTCAAGAACCGCTAGTGCCCTCTCCTGGCCGAAAGAGAGACAAATTTTACACTATCTAGCGACAGAGGAACTCTGAAATGAGATGTCAAACACTTTGTGACCCCTCCTAAAAAGTAGCATGTAGAGAAGCACTGTTAGGAAACCTAGAAAAAGACTTCTATGATTTCTATTGACTTTATATGAATAATATTTCAATGTCCAGGTCCACTGGTTTATCTATGATTTCACAAGTAAATTCCAGCATGACAATGTTGTCCAACCAGAAGAAAATGAAAAATGATGTATATGTATAAATGTTTATGTCAGTTCCTATGTGCCTATGGAGAATAGTTCATGAGTGTGGATAAATTAGTATGTCTAAATCTGTTTAAAAGTAGTTTTCTCATAACAGCTATTATTTTTTTCATGGATAGTCACATTTCTTGTGTGAATACATACAATGATTTATTACAATGGAAAACCCTACAAGGAAAGTGCATGTTTGTAGTATATCAACACGAGCACATAATGGGATGCATGTTTACACACGCAGTCAAAGCAATGCTATCCTTTCCAGAATAATTGTCTTGAAAAACTGCATTTATATCTTTGAGTCATTTGTAAATTTCCCTCTAGCAATTGTAGTAAGAGCCACAAACACATTTTATTACTTTCTAAAACCATCTCATTTGCTTAATTTTTATTGACATACATACATTGCACATAGTGATGTGTTTCCTAAAGACACTTTTATACAAGTATACCATGTACTTTCTCCCCATGAGTACCTTCTGAAAATTCCCTTTGCTTCTCCAGACATGTGTGTGTGTTTTATGTATACTACATTAAATATAGGATATACACAAATAAGAAACTTCATTCAATACTTGACCTTCTTATTATTTCCTATATTATGATAATGTTCAGTTATATTCATTTTCTTACAAATAATGAGAGTTTATTCTTCTTTGTGACAAAATAAAAATCCAGTGTTTATGTATACATATAAATTTTATCTTTCTGATCTTTATTATATTTTAGTTTGTATAGGTAATACATGTATGTCACAGTGCACCTGTGGAGATCAGGTGACAACTTGTAGAATTTGGGCCTCTTACCATGTAGGTCCAGAGGATTAAACTCTTGTCATCAAACTGACAGCAAGTACCTCAACCTGTTGATTCAGATCACTGGTTTTGTTGATTTATGAATTTATTGATATGTCTGCTAACTTTATAAGTTGGCAACTGTGAAGAGTGTTACAATAAATATGAAAGTGCAATATCTCTGTGTATGTTGACTGAGAGTTCTATGGGTGTATAGCTAGGAATGGTATAGCTAAGTTATGAGGTAGTTCTGTTTTCACTGTGTTGTTCTTTTGTATGTGTTTATGTGGATTGTACAGATGTGTGCATGTGGTTTCATATGTAGATAAGTGGAAGTGCATATGTGTGCATATGCATGTACAGGACAGACAGAAACTTTGCATGTCTGTCTCAGGAATGTCATCCACTTCCAATGACTCAGGATCTTTCACTGGAATGGGATTCACTAATTATGCTTAAGTGACAGACAGGCCAGCAAGTCCCAGTGATCATTCTGTCTTGATCTCCAAAGTTTGGGATTATAGGTGTATACAACTAAAACCAATAGAGTTTTTAAATTTATGTTTCTATTTTTCTTTGAGAAATGCACATGTACATATATAATAAATATTTTTGTCATACCCACACTATTTCCTCCCTCCCATTCTCCATGGACACTTCTCCAATAAGTACTTCTCTCCTACCCCCATGCTTCAAGAGCTCTTCTACATTTAGAGCCCACTGGATCCAGTTAGTGTTGTCCATATGTGCATAGGTATTGAATCATCCACTGGAGTATGGGCCACAGCCTGAAAGAAAAATGACTCTCTCTTCCCCAGCAACAATCAACTGCCAATAACTCATCAAATAGGTGTGGGACTCTTGAACTCTTTCCTCATTCATGCTGGACTTTTACTGGCTTATTTTTGTGAAGGCAGTCTCAGCTAATATTAGTTTATGCGTTCAACATTCATGTCACATTCAGAAGATTCAAAAGACCCATAGTGTTTGACAACAATCATTCCCATTCTTTGGTTCCTTCCTTCCTTTCTTTCATGATATTCCCCGAGCCTTGGTGGTGGAACACTGATATAGATATCCTATTTGGGGCTAAGAACTCACAATCACCTACTATTAATATTTTGACCAGTTATGAGTCTCTACATTAACCACTGATTGCTGCAGAACTTTCTCTGACCAAAGTTGAGAACAGGATTGACAGCATGACCATGTATCCAAAAATATGAGCCCATGGATGTTGTGGGAGCTTTCTCATTCAAAAAAAAAGACACATATCCATTGACTACATTCTCATCTCAGTAGTGCGATCATATGTGACTTAAATCTGTGCAGGTCTTTTGCATGATGTCATAGTCTCCATGAGATCATATGTGTATTAATCCTGTTGTGTTTAAAGGATTTTGAGCAGAGGTTAACTCAGAAATTTTGTAGGGTTTGTGGGAACTGAAATCAGTTCTTCCTACTTGAACTCAGTTTTTAGTTTTGGAAGGACATCCAAACTGATATCCATACTGGCTATAATAATTTACGTTCCCAGAGACAGAATGTAAGTGTTCTCTTTCCCCCACATTCTCACCAGCATTTTTGTTATTTGTTTCTTTAATTGTGACAGTGGTAACATATAATATTAATGTAATTTCATTTGTACTTCATTGAAGGCTAATAAAAATCCCAACTGCAAGCATGAGAAACCTTTTTTTGAGCTATTTGTCAGGTTTGTCCAAGAAACTGACAAAGTATACAGCCTATTGCTGCTGCCCTTGGTTGATCCAAGAGGTAGAAGGTAAATAACTATTTCTGAAGACACCATATACTTCAGACCAAGGCCCAGAGACCCTGGAGCTGGACCTGACCTGACTGGCTTCTCCCTGAGGCCTAGCTTTCAGTTGTATCATAATGTGCCATGTAAGGTTCCAAAGGAGAAAAATCAACCAGTAGCCCTCCCCAGGTAGAATAACTATGAACCATATCAATGACCAGCATGGCAAAATCTAAGGATACAGTAGTGGCATGCATACCTTAACTGTAGCCAAAAGTTCAATAATTGGACTTAAGATCAGCTCAACAAGAGGGAAATCATGTCTACTTTCCTGATCCAACAACACAGAGCTAATGAAATTGTGGATCTTGGAGGAAACATGCAACCTTCACTTAATTAGTTCACTAAATAAGCACACTCCCTAACTATATTGTAAATAATTGTCTTTATACCCAATGATAAGTGTTTTCTTTACCTCTTACAAAGGACACTTCTCTTTGCAACAGAGAAATCATTACAGAAAAAACACAACTAATCAAAATTAGGAGATTTTGGAGCAAACTCCCAATGGATATATATATATATAAAGCATCTCCTGAACCTGTGTCTCAAAGGAGCATTGAGAAAGAGAGAAGAAGAGAAAGAGCCAGAAGATCAGGGAGTTTGCTATGAGACTCTGTATCCTAGTGATGTTAGAAGTTACACTCAGAATCTTTCATCAATATGACAGCATAAATATGAGCTGAACAACAATAGAATGCTAAAGTGGATGGGAGAAAGGCCACAAGACCTCAACATGATACAAGGAGCTATTACCAACTAAGGAATGCTGAGAGTAGGGGAAATAGTCTTTTCCAAGGAAGAGCACATAAATTTGCTGTCTATTGCCCTGTCAGCCTGACATGTACACAAGTAACAGACTGAGCAGATTTTTCTGAATATATATGTATATGATAGTACACACATTCTTGTAACAAGAATTTATTATAAAAAGAGCCCATGATTTCAAAAGAGAGAAAGGAGGGATATATGGAATATACACACACACATATGTGTGTGTGTGTGTGTGTGTGTGTGTGTGTGTGTGTGTGTGTGTGTATCGCTGTTCAGTCCATTTTCTTTCTGCATGAGCATGACCTGGTCCCTGTGGTTTTGCTCACATCCTCAGTATGTTTGTCAGGAAAGGGATACCCCTTTAAGAAAAAGACATTACATCAGGGCCAGCTCTCCAATCACCCACCAGAGGTGAGGGGCAGGGCAGGTGGCAACTCATTTGTTAATGGCAGATGAGAGGTGGGTCCAGATCTCCCACACTCACATTCTTGGGGCTGGTTCACTAACACCCATCAATAGGGTCTTTTCTACTGTACTGCCAGGTGAGGCGCAGGGCCCCCTTTTCTGGGTGCTGCAGCTGGTAAGAGGGATGGTTGGCTCCCTCATACCACCCCTGCCTCTTGCCTAAGGCGATCATAGTGTGTGGGAGAGATGACCTTAGTAGGAGAGCTGTCTATGTCCCTCCCCAGTTGCAGCACTCTGAGAGTGGCCTCTGCTGGCCGTAATAGTGTAGGTGTAGGTGTAGGACATCTGAGCCAGAGGGGTGAAAGCAGGAGAAATGGCCCTGCCCCTTGCTCTTTACTGCAAGGGGTGAAATAACCAGGGAAATGCTGGAGAGGTCACCCTGGTGGCGAAGATGGGAAAGAGCTGGAAGGCTGATCAATCTGGCAACTATCCAGGCCCGGCAACTGGGTTAGGAACTGGCCTGCCCCAACATCCACCTTATCTATGAACTGCTGGAGCAAGGGAAAGGGCCAGTTCTGTAAATCCAAAATTGCAGGATCTCCATGACACCAGGCAACAAGAGTATATTCAAGAGGAGTCCCATCGAGGATCCAGCATGGATAGTGTAGCAGAAACCAAAGGCATCAAACCAGGCCAATGATTTTGTAATGAACACTTACAAGAAAGATATATGGAAAAAAGTGTTTACTGCATGACTCACTGTGCTACACTACAGCTTCCATAATGAGAGTTTTCCTTTTATTTTTTCTCTTAAATTTTATTTCATTTGGGGGTGTGCAAGGGCAGGTGGTGAATATGAAGGGATGGGAAAATGAATAGGATTGAGTTGCATGGTGCGAAAGACACAAAGACTAAATAAAAAGAAAGTTAAAGAAAAGAAAAAAGATAATTGAAAACTAGAACCACTTTCTGGCATCTCAAGCCTCTGGTCATTACAAAGCCAGTCTTGGCTTAGGCAATTCTGGCATCTCTAGCTTCTGACAAGAACAAGGATTTTCAAGGATATTCCTGGTGTTTAGCTAAGAATGAAACTAATCATCTTTCTTTGGAATCTTTTTACCCTAAACTTCCTGAGCAATTTTTACCTTTAGTTCTTATCACTGACACCTCAGTTTCCAGGTGCACCCAATGAAGATTTACTGTCATAGTACCAAACAAAGCCCACTTAGGATTATAGAAGTATTTGACACAGCCAAACAATCCCTGGCTATCCAGGCTTTTATTCAAAACTTTGTTAGAGGTATCTATGATTTCTTCCTATTCTTCTGCTCTGCCTAACCACAGAACATTTTCAGCAATCATCATGTGGATTGCACTTTAATGGCTACTACAAGGGGCCACATGTGTAACAAAAGTCTCTGAATGCCTTGCTGATAATAAGCAAGGTAACCTGCTAGGACTTCCTTGTTAACAGGAGCTTCTCTGTAAGTCCTTAAAAGAAATTTCCATTTCCATAGCTCAGACTTTATCTTGATAGTCATCATCATTTATGCCCCAGCAATGCTTAGCATACATGGGCAGCCCATTTATGGTCGTTCTCCAGTTGTTCCTACCCTGGGCAGTCCTAGATATTTGCGTTATTGTCGTACCCAAAATTCCAAAGTCTCCCTTTATGCTGTCTATCCAGCATGGGGGGGGGGGCTTCCTCTTCGCCTTTTCCTCTGCACTTCTCCAAACAGAGCTGTCTTTGGGAATCTGCCATCATTTATTCTTGTAACATGGCTGAAGTATCTCAAGCACTGTTGCTGTATCCTATAGTTTATTTCCTTCTGTAGATGAAAATGTTTCTTTTTTATTATTTATTTTTTACTTAAAAATTTCTACCTCCTCCCCTTCTCCCATTTCCCCCCTCTCCCCCCATCCCCTCCCCCCTCCCTCTCCAGTCCAAAGAGCAGTCAGGGTGCCCTGCCATGTGGGCAGTCCAAGGTCCTCCCCCTCCATCCAGGTCTAGGAAGGTGAGCATCCAAACAGGCTAGGCTCCCACAAAGCCAGTACATGTAGTAGGATCAAAACCCAGTGCCATTGTCCTTGGCTTCTCAGTCAGCCCTCCTTGTTTGACACATTCAGAGAGTCCGGTTTGATCATATGCTGATGGAAATGTTTCTTAATGTCATCATTACACAACTTATCTCTTCACGTGGCACCTAGAGTCCTCTGGAGACATGACATCTCAAACACATTCAGCTACTGTTCTGAGGAGTGTTTCGTTGTCCAGGTTTCAGAGTTGTAAAGAAAACAGCTCAAGACAAGTGTCTCATACACTTCTAATTTTGTCATTGTCATTATGTCTCTTGCTGATCAAACCTTCCTTAGTGCCTGGAATTCAGCCTTCACTATCCCTATCTGCTTCTTGGCATCTGAAATAGTTCCCTCCTTTGAACTGAGGTTTCCTCCCAGATAGACAAAGTTTACTGCTTGAGGTTCTGATTCTTTATTACAAGGTTAAAATCTTTGTACACCCTTCCCAAGTGTTGTATGTCAGTCTTCTAGATGCTTAATTTCATACCAAGGTTTTCACTTACTACCACTACTCTATTTACCATGGTCTATGGCTCATTTGGATTTTTCAGCAAGTAGTGCTGTATCATCAATGAAGCGCAAGTTGTTGATTCACATACTACCTGTCTTCATTCATATCTTCTCATCCTCCAGAGCTGTTGCTACTATAAATTCCAGGAATATATTAAAGAGTAGTGGTGAGAGGATGCTACCCTGTAACACTCTTACAATTGTCTTAAACTGATCACTTAATTCTCCATAGACTTTGACTGATGCAAAGATATCTTTATAGCCATTTTCTAGTATTATTATTTTCTCTGGGCACCTGCAAAACCTCATTGTTTGCCAAAGTCCTTCGCTCCAAATGCTGTCAAATACCTTCCTGAAATCGATATTACAAACATATAAGTCATTTCTAAATTGTTATATTTTTTCTGCCAGTTACCTTAAAGTGAAGATCTGATCAATTGTGTTCCTGTTAGCTTTGAATCTACCGTGGGCCTCTGCTAGGATTTCCTCCTCTGTTCTGCCCTTGATCCTTTGCAGGATAATGGAAGAGAAGATCTTTGGCATAACAAACTCATGCCCCTGGAATGTGAGCAGATCAGCTTGTCTTCTTCTTGTGTATGGGAATTATGATTGAGTGCTTCCATTCCATGGGAATCACTTCGTGTTGCCATATCTCTCTGAAGAATATGAGACGTGCCTTGGCCCCTGAGCTGCCACCTCCATATCCTCTACCATGATGTCATCTGTTCCTGGGGCCTTCCTGTTTTTCACTCTTTTGATAGCTTCCTCTATGTCACTCCTGTCAATATCTAATATTTCCTCATTGTCTCCAGTGTTCAAGTGGCTGCCGAAGTGTTTCCCATTGTAGTCCATATTGACAGCATTAGGACCATTGTATAGGGTGTCATAGAATTGTCTCCATCTTTGTTTTACTTCCCCTGGTTCTGTTAACAAATGACCTTGCCCATCTCTAATCACCCAAATCTAAGGTGCATATCTGGCAGTTTTCCATCTGATAACTTTGTAGACAAGGTGTGTTTTATTATGGAGCCTAGCCTCTTTGACCTCTTTGCATATACCTTGATAATACAGCTCTCTATCCTTCTTTGCTCTTCTTTTGACCTCCCTGCACAGATAGTTGTGGTATTTTGATGCCTGCAGATTTTCTCTTCATTTTCTCTTTAGCTTCCTTCTTTCTTCTGCCAGATTGATCTCTGCAGTAAGCCATTTTACTGGTTTTTCCCTTTTTGCATACCCAAGCCTCTCCTTGGAAGTCTCCTGTATGGCTCTTTTGATGTTCTCCTGTTGACTTTCTATATTTATAAAGGGTTGTTTAATGATTTCACTAATCTTATTTTCAGTGGTTCTCTTCAACTCCTTCCATACAGTTGAGTTTGTCAGTTGTTTACAATTGATCTTCTGGTTCATCTTGCCTGGCATGCCTCTCCTAAGTTTTAGTTGAATATTAGCTATAACAAGTTGATGATCTGACGCCAAGTCAGCACTAAAAAATGATCAACTGTTTCAGACGCCAGGTAAGAGTCTTCTGCTGACCAGAATATAGTCAATTTGGCTGTATGTGCATTTGTTGGGGGCTTCCCACGTCCAGCATCTTGATGGTTTGGCCTGCTTGAATTTTGTGTTGGATATGTACAAATCATTTATGTAGCAGAGGTTCCCCTCTATCATTTCTTTGTTTTAATCAATATGTTCCCATGACCCTGTATTATATTCTTTCTCCGGATCACACTCTTACATTGAAGTCAACCATAACAATTAGTATGTCATTCTTATGCGCCCTGCTGACCTCATTCTGTAGATCTGTGTAGAAACTGTTGATGACATCCTCTTTTGATTCTGCTGTTAGCAGGTATACCTGTATGATAGTTACTTGATGTGTCAGTGTCTGAAATCTAGCTGATATAATTCAGCCATTTACAGGTTGTGATGGACTAGCTCAGCCTGAGCACTGGGACAGACAGAACATGGTCTCAGGAATAGGTGGGTAAGGAATCGGCGAATGAGAAATAGACAAAGACTCAAAGGGATTGCATCTGAATGCGTCTTTACTAAGCATGAGGCTCATTCTGTATACAGAAAAAATTGCTTAAGAGCATGTATTGTTTTTTCCTGTGGTACAGATTATTCTTAGAATCATTGTATCAGCTATATGAGAATAGAATTTCATCAGACAGATGTCCCTGGTGTGAGTCTGCGGTTGGTCATGCTAGACATGGCTGTTCTTCTTAAAAAAATAATAAAGGCAGGGGTGTTCTTCTTAAACACGGGGCACAGGACAGACACTCATGGCGGAACAAACACAGACACGACACGGCGGCTCCCACGTGGGTCCACTTTAATGAGGGAGGGAAACACAGAAGGGCAAAGGAACATGTGGGACACACGAGGAAAGGCAGAACGAGGGGGGGAGCCTCGTGTGGCCCTGCCTTTTAACGGGGAGCGCAAGGGTATCTGGGAATATCCCATACCTGTGCGCAGGTGCACGCACAGGTAACCATAGTCCAAGAGGAGTCTGGGAGTTGTAGTTTTTCAAAAGAACAACAATGGCTTGGCATTAGTTTCAATATAAATCTTTATCTAGGCCATGAGTTCATGGCATTTTGAGCTAAGGGCAAGCAGTTGTGGTTAAAAGTCACATAGTCTACAGTCTTTTCATATTTTTGCAATCTATGAGGAAGAACTTCTTTTCTTTTCCTTCTGCATATTTCTAACTCCTTTTCAAACCTCCCCCAAAACCAAGCTCAAGAAGTTATAGGCATTTATCTCTCTCTTCTATCCTTATCCCATTTTTTCTTTGCTGAATCTGTCTTAATTGTTAAATTAAGTTTGCCTTTTTTCTTTATTTACTAAGCACCAGATTAAACCTGGAAACCTTCCCTTGAATGCTAAGCCATCTTCCTCCATTAGCATCATATACTTCTGTATATGGCAGTGGCTCATCAGTAGACTCTGGTAACTTAAACATACTATCTTCCCTTCCAGAAGAAACCAGACTCTATTCCCTAGAACATTAGCAGGTCATGCCAAAAGTGCAAGGGTTCCAATGCAGGAAGCACAGCACACACACACCTTCTCTGCAGGCACTCTTCCTTGAAGCTTTTGCCACATTTTATGTGAGAGATCATGCACACTCCACAGGAGGTGGCATGACATCAGGTCTGTACCAGAGCATGCATTTTTGAGCCAAACTGGATAGCACTAAAGCTACACTTGCTGTGTGTTTTCCCTCTCCACCTGAGTTCATAATCTTGCATGTTTATTACGAGTTCTTTTGTTTCTGTCCAATGGATTTCTGCCAACTCAATGATTATATAAGGGAATGTTATAAAAATATTAGGGAAAAGGGCAGTTAATTATTTTGCATTATTTTAGAACTCTGGCAAGCAAGATAATTTCCACTTCTTTATGAATGGTAAGGTTTCCTTCACTTTTTATTTCATGAAACATTTTGAAGATAATTGTTATTAGTTTAATGATAAAAATTCATCCACTTATCTAAGGTTTTTGTTGAGACAGTACTATTTTTTAACATCAACCTTAAAATGATTGGGAGGGGTTTTCATTATCTAACAATTTTGTAAAGGTGTATAGTAAATCTGGGTCATTTTTACCTGCATTACCTCTTCTCACCTCCCTTCCTATTATGCTAAAACCTTCTTCCTTCCAAGACCCTCACATAAATACTGAGTATGATCATGGTTGCTTGAATGAGCATAACTGTGCATAAGGGGCAGTGCTTACTTAAACATTTCAATGTATTTTCAAAACGTTGCCAGGTGATCTGCTGAATTTGATAGGTATATGTTTTAGTATTTTCTTTTCATCACTAATTTTATTCATTTTTGTCTTCTTTTCCTTAAGTCAATTTGATTAAAAGGGCTCTCAATCCTTTTTTATCTTTTCCAATAATCAACACTTTGCCATGTTTACACTTTGTATTGTTCATTTAGTCTTCATTCTGGTATTTTTTGTTTTTTCTTTATTATTACTTATTTCCATCTCAAAGTTGGGGGTTTGATGTGTTAATTCCTAAGATATTGATGCATATCATGATTTTTTAAATTTGAGATCTTGCTGGTGCTTTAATGTAAATACTGATATATAGAAACATTTTCCTTAGATTTTTCTTGTCCTTTTGTATTTTTATTTTCATTAAGTTTTAGAACGTTCTCAAACTTCTTTCTTTTTGCAGTGACACTTTCAAAACTCAAAATATATTGTTCAATATATATGTCTTGTGTGCTTTTCTACAGTTCTTCTTGCTGCTGATTTATAGCTTTATCCATTTATGAGCTGATAAATCCAAGAAATCACTTAAAGTTTTAACATTATAGCTTAAAATATGATCTATATTTAGAAAATTTCATCAAGTACTGCAAAGTGTGTACATTCTGTCATCATTAGATGGAATCTAATTTTTAGATGGAGCATTATTTTCATGGTGGGTGACCTCTAAAGCACCATGGCGAAAAGGTCTGTCTTAATTAGGATTTCTATTGCTATGATGAGATCCCAAGACTATGGCAATTTTTATAAAAGTAAACATATTTAATTGTGGCAGCTTACATTTTCAGAAGTTTAGTCTATTATTCTCATGATAGACACGGTGCTATGTGGAAAGACGCGGTGTTGGAAAAGAAGCTGAGAGTTTTATATCTTGATATGCATACAACAGGAAGTGCTCTGAGACATTAGGTGTGGCTTGAGCCTATATGAGACCTCAAAGCCCACCACCACAGTGACACACTTCCTCCAACAAGGCCATACCTGCTCCAACAAACCCGCCATCTCCTAATAGTGGCACCTCCTATGAGCTTATGAGTGTTAATTGCACTCAAACTACCACAAGGCCATTCCATCATGAGGAAAGAAAAATATCCAGGTCTTTCTGTTCTTTTTGTTAGATCAGTCAGAGAATGAGATACTTCTCAAGATATCGCCTCATCAAGACACATTCTAAATTGAAAGTGTTAAGAACTTTAATAATATAAGCTATAAATATGTCAGTGATACCATCAACTCAGAAGGGATTTTTTGTTAGCTTGCAGATTTTGTAGACCTAGATAGAATATACTGAAATTCTTTCAGCCTGTTAGATGAGGTCTTCCCTTTTCCCACTGAGATACTACATACTGGGTGCTAGGGCATGCTCTTATTTCTTGTTATTCTAACACTGTCTTTTTTTCTAAATCATGGTTACTTTTTTTCTTATTGTGTGTATTTGTGTCTAAGAGTGCTTGAATGAGTCACAAAGCACATATGGCTATCAGTGGACAACCTGCAGGAGTTAGTTCTGTCCTTCTACTCTGCGGGTCCCAGGAAGCTAGTACAAATTCTCAGGCTTGGTGTGAAGTGCCTTTAATCATTGAAAAATATAAACATATCTATTTGTTATCTTTCTAGATGTCAATGTTTCTGACATTCAGCTGATTTGAAACTTTCAGACTTTACTATAAAGCATTTATGTGAGAACCATCATATAAAGCAGCACACTCCTCAAATGAATTGCATCTATCACCTAGATCCATTTATAAATGCTGCATGTCTTTAATCTTTCATTTTTATGTTGATCTTTTCACAGTCCTTAATTTTTTACGTGTACTGTAACATTGTTTTAAAGGCCTAAGTATATATTGCTCTTCTTTACTATTTCAATGGTATCTTGAATATTCTTACAATTGTATTGTAGCCGACATTTCTGCAGACTTGGTAAAAATTTTCTAACACATACGTAATCCTATAGAAAAAAAAGTAACACTTTCCAAACATATCTCATAATGTAAATTGCAAGAAATTGAATCCAAAATATAATTTTAGAGTCTAAGGTCATAGCCAATTAACAAAAGACATCAGAATACAGAAAATTATTCATGTTTGGATGCAAAATCTTAACTACCATGACTACAGGCTTGACTATTATTGATTATCCATTAACAACCTATATACATTACATTTTTACATAAACTACACAATCACAATACCTTAATCAATATCAGAAATACAGATACATATAACAAAACTGACCTTAAATTAGTATCATTAAACCAAGATTCATATCAATCCAAATTATTTATATCTATATTATATCCCTCCTTTAAATGTAAAAGAACATTTATAAACAATATTTGGGAACATGGGCACAGTTTTTTCTCTCCAAAATGCTTCATGCTGAATGGGGGCACTGTTAATCAGATATTTCAGGGTATAACCTGTGTTCTAGGTTCATCTCAGTAGTCAATTGAGTGAAGTAATTTTTTGAGGGTGTTCACAGCAACCTTTCAGGAGGGCATGGCCCATCATACCATATTGGGATAGAAGCAATCCGCAGGGTTTCATCCTCTGTGAAAACAAAAGAAGAATCTCTTTTCCAAAGTATCATATCATTAGATCCAAATTCTGAAGTCAAGGTATTTTCAAAATATCTATTGTGGATTAGTTCAGCAGCCTTTATAAACAAATATCTTTTAGCAGTTCTTGCTCCTTCCTCAGCTTTCAAACAATTCAAAGAGAGCATAATAGCATACAGTATCAAGATTCTCTGTGTATTTTCCATCTTTGTGTAGCTTTGTTTTAATCTCTATTTCATTTACTTTTACTTTTAACTTTTTGCTTTTTGAGACAGGTTCTCTGTATATCTTTGACCTGGAATAACTCTGTGGACCAGGCTGTCCTTGAACTCTCAGAGATCCATCTGTCTCTGCCTCCCAGGCATTGGGATTAAAGGCGTGTGCTACCACACCTTAAAGTCACAGAGGTCAATCTCCCTCTGCCTTCCAAGTGTTGGGATTAAAGGTGTGGCCTACAACACCCAACTACTCTCTTTCTTCCTTTTTTTTTTGTTTTTTACTTTAAGAACTTTAACTTTTAGTCTGCACATATTTTCAACACACTGTAAATCATTTAAAGTTTTTTTTTTTTAAATCTTTCTTTACCGTACTACATGAACCTTTAAGGAGAGGGTTAAAGCCGTGGCTTTGACAGCTAGATCTAGACCATTCCTTAGCTTTCTAGCCTCATGGCAAAGATACTGGCTGTAGCCATGTTTATCACCACAACTCTGTTGCATTTCAAGGTCCTTGCCAGCAAGCTGCAGCATTCTGCTCACAGACCACACTCAGCCAGACTGCCTGCCTGAGTCAGAGTTTGCCCTGGCAGTACAGCCCAGAAAGCCAGCATTTTTAAATGGCACAACTTTTTTTCCTGCTATAGCTGAAAACAAACAAGCATTCAGTCAGGTTTTATCAACACCATTTAAGTGTTTCACGGTAGGACCTCTTAAGAGCTGCAGGGTTTTGCAGCTAAAGCTGAGTCAGGAAGCCTCTCTTAGATGAGAGTGCTTGCTTGCCTCTAGCAAGCAGTGTAGACCCGAGAAATTGCTGATACCAAGAAAACATGCTTTACTCCATTCTTTCCCAAGCTTTCTCAGGCTTTCTGTGGATATAGTTGTCCACACGTTGGGGGCCATTCTGTTGTGGGGGCTGTGGGCCTCTTCCCACAGCCCGGCTCCTGGCTGCCTGGCTAGCTTATACCCCAAAATAACAACACACAAACTGTATTCATTTAAACACTGCCCGGCCCATTTCTATTAATGTGTGTAGCACCCCAAGGTGCACTTACCGGGAAGATTCTAGCCTACGTCCATCCTAGGTCGAAGCTTCATTGCATCTGCCCCAGAGAGCAGAGCTATGGCGTCTTACCTCACTTCCTCTTCCTTTCAGCATTCTGTTCTGTTTATTCCACCCACCTATGTTCTAACCTATGAGGCCAAGCAGTTTCTTTATTAATTAACCAACTACCTTCCCACATCAGGTTATGAAGGGAATTTTGAACTACAATAGATTAGGAGAATAAATATAGATACTAGTAGTAAAACAGCTTATTGATTAGTGCTGTAAAATACATATTTATATGCTACTAGCTTGCCCCGTTCCCTGAAAAAGTGAGCTATTTTGAATCAAGATTGAGGGCACTATGCGGTTTGCAGTAATGGCAAAGTCCAGCTTAGAGTTATTCAAAATAAATGCAATGGGAACCATAAATTAACTCAGTATTCTACATTATAAATTAAAAAGTAATAAATAAATATGTTAATCAAATGTCTTCAAATTTTCATATCAACATGAAATAACTATAAAATATTAAAAAATAATTTAAATATTATTGAGTATTTTATTTGTATTTAGCATATACATCCAATTTTTATTTCAACTAGCTATAATTACACAGCTTAGTGTAACACTACTGACTGTCAGAATGCTCAAACCATAGATCTGTACTATAATCATTGAAGTGAATATATAAAAAAATACAGTCTGAGGGAAGAAACATTGGAAAGAAAGGAGGCAGCAGACCAATGGGGTCAGCATATTGACAGATTTACCTGCATATTGAATTTCCCAAAAATTATGAAAGAATAAATGTTAGGTTTAGTATGCTCAAGTCAAATGGTAAAATTTTCAAGGGACAGGAAGAATAAATTTGAAGGTTGACATACAATAGAATCAAGCTTGGTCAATGATGGTGCAGTTTCATGACTTGAGACTGAAAGAGGGATTTCTTTATGGATAGAGGTGGAGAATTGGCTGTAGAGATAGTTGTAGAAGGAGCGGTGGGCTGCATCCCGCCACCCTACTAGCTTTACATCCGAAATAATTACACAGAAACTGTATTCTTTTAAATACTGTTTGGCCCATTAGCTCTATCTCTTACTGGATAACTCTCACATCTTGATTAACCCATTTTTATTAATGAGTGTAGCACCACGAGGTGGTGGCTTACCAGGAAGGATATTAACCTGCCTCCATCTTGGAGAGGAGAGCTATAGCATCTGCCTCACTTTCCTTCTTCCCAGCATTCTGTCCTGTCTACTCCACCCACCTAAGGGCTGGCCTATCAAAGGCCAAAGCAGTTTCTTCATTAACCAATAAAATTAGCACATTGACAGATGACCCACCTACATCAGATAGTAATGAGAAAGATATGTGAACTCCTATACTTTTTGGACTATGTGTTATAAGAGACACAAATGTGTTTTTTTAATTTTTAAAATTTATTTATTTATTTATTTTTTGGTTTTTCGAGACAGGGTTTCTCTGTGGCTTTGGAGCCTGTCCTGGAACTAGCTCTGTAGACCAGGCTGGTCTCGAACTCACAGAGATCCACCTGCCTCTGCCTCCCGAGTGCTGGGATTAAAGGCATGCGCCACCACCGCCCGGCTTAAAATTTAAATATAAGTATACTATTCCCCTGTAGTGTGTAGTATTATGAATATCTCACTTACATTCAGAGACTGGAACTCTTGCTGCACCACACAGTCAGAATTGATGCTCCAACTTGATGTCACTTAATAGTTATAACTACTATACTACTGTATACTGAATCTGTTTCTTTAACCTGATTTTGGGAGAACAATGTTGTTATGTGATGTTTTGATTGTGTTCTGACAAAAAAGTTTGCTTTGAGTAAGAGGGAAGAGCTAGCCACTAGCTGACCAAAATTAACCATAGACATTTCGGAGGACTGAGGACAGATAGGAGGCAGGAAGTAAAATTACTTCAGTGGGAAGTGCATTGATTTCTTTTTTTTTCAATTTAATGGTGACACATTTTGGGTACTCTGAGTGTATTACTAATGTGTTTAAGCTGAGTATTATGCTCTGATACTTTCCTTTCTTTCCTCCAATATCTCCCATCTGTCCTTCTTTCCTCCCTCCCAAATTCTTGATCTCTTTTCTTTGTTATTAATATGAAAATAGAACCCATTCAGTCTATTAAGTGTTATTTGTAAAACAAAATAATTTTTGAACTTAAAAGGTCGTTTACTAAAGAGTTTGTTGGGGATAATGACTTAAGAACAGACCTACATATTAGACAAAGAAGGTAAAAGTATTATTATTTAGTATGATGTGGGCATAGAGTTCAATTGAATGATCTTGATTGTACAAATGGACAGTGACAGAATTTCCAACTAATAAAGAGTGTTGTATGGAATTCAGAGGAGAAATCATCACAGAAGCAGATTAGATTCTTGAAACTGAGTGGTATTTTTGAAAACTAAAGCCATATGGACTAACTTGAACAATCAAAGAGAAAAGTCATAGTGAAATACTCAGAGTGATCCTTATATGGGTTAAATATAAATTTTTCCACATAGAACCTTGTGCTTAAAGGACTTCACACCAGCAGGTAGTGCTAGTGTGATACTGGAGCCTGAGAACAGAAAATAGGTCATGGGGTCATGACTTTGAAGAATATGGTACTCTGGCCCTCTCATTTCTGTCAATTCCTTTGTTCTGCTATGCCCTCCTTTCATTATGAAGTTGTACATAGGACCATAGTGATAATTCAAGCCAATACTGGAAGAAAATGGCTGAAAGTGTTAGACTAAATAATTATCCCTTAAGTTTCTTCCCTTGCTTATTTGAAACATAGTTAATAAACTGATTAACAATCCTAATTATGGTGTGGGAGAATTGTCTGTATTCTGTCAATCGTGTTATAAATGAACGCTGATTGGCCAGGAAGGAAATATAGGAGGGAAAACCAGACAGGAAGTAGAAATGATGTAATGAGAACAGGAGAATTCTGGAAAGGAGGAAGTTGATTACTCCCACTCCTGCCCAGATCACTAAAGCAGCGGGATGTGATCTGCCCCACTGGAAAAAGGTACTGAACCACATTGCTAACATAGATCAGAAAAATGGGTTAATCAAGATATGAGAGTCATCCAGTGAGAGGCTAGAGCTAAGGTGCCAATCAGCATATAATTTATGGAGACCTATGTGTGATTTTCTCTGGGACTAAACAGTTGGGGGGTACTGGGCAGGACAGAAAACTACCACAACAAACAGGTCCCCCCGTTCATGTTACATAATTATACAAAGGCCTTGTTGGTTTTGCCTCCCACCAGTAGACCTCTTGATGATGAATCGACTCAGAGTTCAAGGATCCATCAGGATAGAATACACAACAGTCATGGTCCAAGCAAATTTGGGTGACTGTTTAAGCAGCCAGATATCTCTATCATTTCTAGAGTTTTGGAAGTTGCTTACAATGTACTTCCCATTTACTTAGGTAATATTATATCTTTTGTGGGTTTTTGCTGGAGTTGAAGACTAAATAGTTATAATTATAGTTTTCCTTAGTTATGAAAAATGATAAATTACATATGAAACTTTAGACTCACAAAGATAAACTAGATGATAGACAATTTTCTTTAATTTTGCCAAATACAAATAGACTCAATATTGTAACTATAATTCTTGCTGGTTAGCTATTTTGTTATATGTAATTTTCCTATATTAAAAAGCTAAAACCTTCCTTTTTAATTAGAAAAGCAAGATGATGTGAGATGCCCTTCTGAATGCTGTGAATATGTCTTAATACTATTTATTAATAAAGAAACTGATTTGGCCAATAGCCAGGCAGAACAGAGCCAGGCAGGAAATCCAAGAAAAGATAAAGGGAGAAAGAAGGTAGAGTCAGAGAGATTCCAGCAGCCACCATGGAACAAGACTGGTGGGGAACAAGATGTGAGGTAATAAACCATAAGCCTTGTAATAAAATATATAATAATTTAAAGGGGTTAATTAAAGTTGTAAGAGATGATTAATTATAAGCCTGAGCTAATTGGCCAAACAGTTTGTAATTAATATGTAATTAATATTTAACCTCAGAGTGGTTTTTGGGGAACTGGAGGGTGGGAGAGAAACCTCCAGTGACAACCAATTCCATATCTGATTGAGTGTTAATATCCAAAATATAGCAATAATTCATGAAACTAGACATGAACAAATAAAATAGGCCAATTTAAAAAGGAAGTACATATCTAAACAGAGAATTCTCAACAGAGAAATCTCAAATGGCTTGGAAACAAGTGTTCAATATCCTTGGTATCATGGAAATGCAAACCAAAATGACACTGAGATTTTGTTACACCTGTATGCATAGCTAAAATCAATAATACAAGTGACAGCTCTTGCTGGTGATGATATAGAGCAAGAAGAACACTCCTCCATTGCCAATGGGAGTGTAAACTCTGCAGAAACTTTGGAAATGAATATGACAGTTTCTTAGGAATTTGAGAATCAACCTACCTCAAGAACCAGCTGTACCACTTTTAGTCTATACCCAAAGAATACTCTATACTACCACAAGGACGCTTGGTCCACTATGTTCACAGCACCTTTATTCAAAAACTAGAGGTAACATAGATGTCTGTCAAGTGAAGAATAGACAAAGAAAATGTATGCATTTATACAACGGAATTATTCAGCTATTAAAGAATGACTTCACAAAATTTGCAGGCAAATGAATGGAACCAGAAAAAATATTCTGAATGAGTTAAAACAGACCCAGCAAGACAAACATATTATGTACTCACTTCTACGTGGATATTAGTTGTTGTACAATATTATTTTAAGGTGTGTTGCTTTTATTTAAGCTGCATTTTTTAACTTTGTGAAGTTGGGATTCTTGGCCTCTCAAAAACACCTGATGGTCTTATACAGAGCTGAACAAAGGATAGGAAGCGATTATAGACAGAATAATTTAGAGGAGAAACCTGAAGTGTAAGAAGCAAGAGAACAAGGAGAGGATAATGCTAGGGACCAGCCTCCCAAGTACACAGAAAGTCACTGTGTAAGAGTGAAAGTAAGATATACAGAAGAAAAGTAAGAAAAAGCTCAAAGGGAAAAGGTAATTAGGATAATTAGTTAAGAAAAGCTGTCAAAAAACAAACCAAGCTAAGGTCAGGCATTTATAAAAAAGTATAAGCCTCTATGTGATTTATTTAGGAGGTGAGGTGCCCCCCCCAAAGAACAAAAGAGCAAAAATCCCCAAGAATTAAAAAGAATAAAAGTAAAAAAAATAAGCAACTATAAATAGGTTTACAGTAAAAGATAATAATGATCCAGTCCACAGTCCCAGAAAGGCTAAATAAACAAGGAGGGTTCAATGCAGGATGTATGGATGTCTCTGGAAAGAAGAATAGATTTCATTGCTAGACTGAAGGTGAGTGGGGATGAGAATTAAAGGGAATATGTAGGGGGATGGAGAGAGATGGTACTGGTAGAGACACCTGGAACTAGAGGGCATTTATGGGTGAGGTAGAAACCCAGTAAAAATGGAAACTCCCAGGAATCTATAAGGGTAACTGTAGTAAAACCTCCTAAAAATGAGGGATACAGAGCCTGGACAAGACATCATCTGTAATGAGGCAAGGATTACAGTGGAGAGGTCAGAAAACCTTAGACCTATAATTTGTCCTGCCTGAGAGACATGCTGGGGTAATGGTTGTGCAGAATTTGTGGTTAACAAATACATGAGGGGATAAACCAATGAAATGATTCCTAATGTTACTTCGTGTTTAGTATAATTTTCATCAGAGAGGCTTCATTCATTTTTTTAATGTGTGGAAGCTAGCTTTTTTAATCTACTTTAGTTTCTATATTGGGGAATGTTTCATATGCTATTTAAAAAACACATATTCTGAAGATGTTGTATGTTTATTTTGCCCTGTAGTATTTGAGAACACATCAAGACTGCCTATGGTCTCCTATCTCCATCCAGCATACCTTCCATACTGTTCTACTACCACTACTACCTTTGAATCTCCTTTAAGAGCTAGAGGTTTCAGGTCATATAGAACACTCAGAAATGCTAGTCTGGTCCACAGTTGATAGCTCTTCCACACGAATTGCTGCATCTGGCTACACCAAACAACTTGACAAATGGTTCAGCTATATTGGATTCTATATTTCACAATTTCTCTGAGATTTTAGAAACACAAAGATCCCATTGGGCCATTAAAATGTCTTTCTTTGGGTTTTGTAGGAGTCAAAAGGACTATTTCCACTTAATAGTCTATATATATTTCCACTTAATAGTCTATATATATATATATATGCTTCTTAATTAAAATGAAGTTCTATACATTCATTGACCTGTGTGAAAAATCTTTGACTCAAGAAGGTAAATAACGTTTTGAAATATGGCATTATTCTGTTAAAAAAATGTACAGCCAGTATTACAATTTACTCTCTGAAAACAGTAGCTACTCCAACATTATAAACATCTCATTACAAGCAAACTGCAGAATGAGTAGCTAAAATGTAATGATTACCTTGACAGTCAGATTAATAAGTGTTTAATAAAGGAATAGACTCATCCTAGCAGTGAAAACTGCCTTAAAGTGATAGCCTAAAGCGCTAGGTAGAATTAAAGCCATTATGTGGATAATTCAGATAGCAGTAATTGAGTTTTGAGGCTAGAGGATGAGGATAATTGCCTCAGTTCTCCACTTGGCCCCTGTCATGAAATGACTACTAAATGTTGTCCCACAGAATAAAGGGCCACTTAATTAATGTCCATCATTTGTCTTCTAGGAGAAATAATTGTATCATGTATCTATGAACCAAAGTACCATTACTCCTTCCAATAGTGTAAAAGAAAAAGCACGCAACAGAAGTATTATACTATCTCCCATGCCAAACAAAAATCTAAATAAAAGCACAATGATTAAAATAAAGCCTCTACTAAATCCTGCTCTCATCAACAAGAACAAGCAAATCAAAACAAAATAATAAAGTTGTGCTTTTATATGGTAAATTTTATAGAAAGTGTTTATTTTTACTGAAGCTATATTTTTCTTATTCAAAAGATCAAAATATCTGTCCTTTTTTTGAAGCATATACAGTCTTATTAGAAATACAAAGACCTATTCCGATGCAAAATGTACTCTTTTAGATAAAACTAAATGATCTACTAGAGCATTCTTGGAATGATATAGTCAGATGTATTTTTAGTGTGGAGTTTAATTTGAATAACTACAATAACTGATGTCATACCACTAGTAAACTATGCAACCGAGAAACAAATCTTCTTTTAAAAAGGAAAAGAAGATATGAAAGATTATATGCAAAAGACATATTACTCAATACTCTCATGTGAATTAGTTAACAATGCATATTTCCTCTATGACAGTGTAGTATGGGAAACTTTAACAAAGACATGTAACTATGATTTCTAGAGTTCAACATTAAAGTGTGTGTGAAGGGGAACATGTTGAGCCTGAAGGTCATGATAAGCTTAAATTTGCATCTTTCACAATTTGTCAAGTTGGGACAAATCGTTTGCTTTTTTTATGGACTCCAACTATTTGTTGCTATTTTGGTGTCAGTGGCACAATAAATCATAAAGTCTATAAAAGGTCTGACAGAGTTGCTGTGTGTTTTCGTTTCAGTTTGTACTATATGTAAACTCCCACCTGCCTATCATTTTGTCATTTACAGATTTCCAAAAGGAAAGCATCATGAGCAAGTCTGGTTTTTATCCAGAGGATTATGCAAGAGCTAAAAATACATTAAGAGATTAAAACAGTACAACAGAAACTATGACACCTGCCTCTGTCAGTCAAGAAGACAGTTGCAAAAGGAACTAGAAATGTTTATCCAAGTGGGAATAGTTCAAATAGAGCATGGATCTATCTGAGGACTAACTCATGAATAAATTAGGAGGTATTCAAATTAATGTTAATGTGCCCAAGCTCTATAATTGTTGTCTTTAATGGTTGAAAATATTGTGTCTCTCATACCCAGAAACTTTTCCAAAGTTATTTCATTGCCTGTTGTCAGAATCAAGGATGTAGACATTCTGAGATATTGTGGGGGTTTGAGTTGATAATTTTTTTTTTACCTTACACAACAAAATTCTCAATAAATTTGATAAAATAATAACATATAGTGGCTAGTTCTTGTCAGTTTGGTGCAAGTTAGGGTTATTTTGGAAGAGGTAACCTCAATTGAGGAAATGGCATCACCAGATGCACCTGTGGTCAAGCCTGTGGTGCATTTTCTTGATATTGATTGATGTGAGAAGGACCAGCTCACTATGAGAGGTGCACTCTTGAGATGATGTTCCTAGGTGCTGTAAGAAGCCAAACTGAACAATCCAATATGTGTAAGTCTTTCAGAAATACTACTTCATGGTCTCTTCATCAGTTCCTTCTTCCAGTTTCCTGCCCTGACTTCCCTGGATGGTGGAGTATAAGCTATAAGATGAAATAAACCCTTTATTCCCCAAGTTGCTTTTAGTTGTGGCATTTTATCATAATAATAAAAAACCTATTAAGGTATAACTTTAACAGTCTCTCAAATAATTTATAATACAATAATATAATCCATTATTTTCAAGATTATCGGTGTCATAATTATGGCTTTATTACTGTGAAGAGATACCATGACCACAGCAAGTCTTATAAAGGAAAACATCTAGTTAGGGTGTCTTGGTTGTAGTTCAGAGGTTTAGTCCACTATCACCATGCTACAACATGGTGTTATTTAGGCAGACATGGTGTTGGAGAGGTAACTGAGAGTTCTATATCTTGATCTGCAGGCAGCAGAAAAAGACTGTGTGTCATACTTGAACATATAAAACTTCAAAGTCCACCTTTATAGTGACAGACTTTCTGCAACAAGACCATACGTACTAAGATAGGGCTAAACCTTCTAATAGTGCCACTACCTTTAGTGGGCATTCACTTTCATACCACCACACAAATGTAATCTTGAAAATAATAAATATAAACAGCAATGTTGGAGCCACTGCACTGATTTTTAAGTATACTGCAAACCAGTGATAACAAAATTGTCATAGCTCATAGACTTAGAAACAGACATTTAAACCCATGAATCGCAATAGAGGGCCTACACATAAACACCAAAGTTTATATTTAATTGATTTCCAAGACAAATTACAAAGACACACATTGGAGAAAGGGTACAGTATCTTCAATTAATGTTCATGGTATTAGATATCCATGTGCAGAAGAAATAAATTATATTCTCACCTTTCCATGTTACAGTTAAAATTGGGTCATATTTCGAAATATAAAACCCAAAACTAAGAAGCAAATAAAAACACAAAGAAAGCTAAGAATGGCTTTGGAGATTGGAACAAGACTCCCAAATCTAGTAAACAAAGGCAAAACAAACAAATATACTTTTATAAATCTGAAATTGCTCATAACAGCAAAGTAACCCATTCATCAAATTAGGAGACATGTTATTAGAAAACATTAATTAAATGGTTTCTTGAATTTACATGATTTTCAATTGAATGCACTTTCTCTTATAAAAATGAAATTAGATTTTGAGCCTCAGAAATTCACAAGACACTATTTTCCACCTAGGCCTTCTTGGTAACTTCTTCAACTTACAGAAAACATAGAGAAAGAAGATTCTTTTGGTGCCAGCTCATTTATATGAGTTCCATTTCCTAAGAGTAAGGCTCCATTATAACTGGAAATGACAGTGGCCAGTGTGGTAGTGAAAGCTGTGTTTGAGGAAAATCTAAGTTTGAAACTTGGAGATGGTAGCCCAAAGTTTTAGATAGTGTATAAGAATGAAAAGTAGAGGTAGGAGATCCATGGAAAGAATAAAATACTGATGAAAACAATTTTCTTATTTCTACTCCTTCTCATAGTCATAGTACTAGTTATCAAGCATTTTCATATTTATTTAAGCACATAAATAATCACATACATTATTTTGTTTTGTCTTTCAAATAATAATTTTGTTTTTTAAGTGTTATTATGTAAACATTTATTTTATAAGTAACTCTGAAATGGAACCAAAGCTGGGATTTTAATCATCATTTTGAGATATTCCTCCAATAACACTGTCTACCTCCAACTGCACCTGTCTGAAGACAGTGACATAAAAATGATTATAAAATTGTTGTAATAGGGCCTAGAGAGACGGATCAGCAGTTAAGACCATTTGCTACTCTTCCAGAGGTTCTGAGTTTTGTTTCTATCACTAATGTGATGATGCTCACAACTATCTGTAACTCCAGTTCCATGGGATGCAAGTGAATCCATATTATTTTGAATATGCTAGTTTCACTTTGCACACTATTTTTACAGTGTTTCTCTTTTCTCTTTGTGAGATCTGTAAGCCTATTTAAGAACCTCTATGGCTTTTTGTGCTGGTGTTTGATTAGGATAGCTCCTAGAAATTTGAGAAGTTATCAAATATCCCCTGCAGCACACTGTCTGTCAAAGATCTGATGGTCAAATGCTTCACATATTGTAATCAAACTCTGTGTGTAGGGTTTGAAGAATTTCAGAGGAAATCTGGAAGTGAAGAAATGAAGACAAAGTAGCCTGAAGCTTTTGGATCTTGCTGATTCAGTCATAGCATTTATATATATATATATATATATATATATATATACACAGTTACAGTTATATATGACATACTTATATATTCCAGACATACATAATTTTTCTTTTTAAAGCATCTTTAGCTCTGGGGACCCATACATGATATTACAGTTTACCATATACAGATGTGTGCAGAGAGAAGCCTAGTCCCATAGCTGTTCAGTCCCAAAGAAACACACAGAAGATATTAAATATAATTTTTGGCTTATTAGCTCACGCTTTATTATTAACTGGCTCTTACAACTTAAATTAACTCATCATTCTGGTCTATTTTAGCCACGTGACTTGGTATCTTTTCTCAGTGAGCCATTCTCAACTTGCAACCTCTGCATCTAACTGGTGGCTGCCTTTCTGACTTCCTCTTCCCAGAATTCTCTTAGTCTGGTTGCACTGCTTATACTTCTTGCCTGGTTACTGGCCAATCAGTATTTTATTAAACCAATAAAAATGACAAATCTTTACAGTGTAAAATGGCATTTCCATTTTTTTTCAAAACAAGACCCCGAATCAATTCTCCTTTGCTTATCTTTTTTCCTGACCATTATCCATAAAAACTTATAACATAAAAACTAAATAAAAGCAAACAAACATAATTGATTTTGGGGGAATTTGGGCATAGTTTCTTGGCTATTTCCTGCAGATTAGGAGAACTGATAATCTTATGGAGACCCCTCATAAATTAGGATTATAGTTACATAATGACTGGAGTATTCTTTGAGGCTGGATCACTTAAACCAGCAGTCCTGAAGCTGTTCTGGATGTAGGTATCAGAGGAAACTGGAACAGAGGTGCTCTAAAATGTTGAATCTTCTGGGCCATCCACTCCTATTGGAGATTTTTCAGGGGATCTTCCTTGATCAAACTTTATTTTTCTAAACACAGAATGAATCTGCAGCCTCTCTCTTCCTGTGAAAACAAAAACAAAGCCTCTTTTCCACAGTAAAATTGTTTACTTCAATTGCATTTTAAAAATATATAGGTTGGAGCAATCCAGCAGCATTTATAAGCAAATGTATTTTAGCAGCCGTTGCTCCTTCATCAGCAGTCACATAATTCAAAGACAATATAATTACAGTATCCAAATTCTCTGTGTATTTTCCATCTTTATGTGGATTTTTAAAACTCTATTTCTTTTCTTTTATTTTTTTAATTTTTTGGTGTTTGAGATAAGTTTTCTCTGAATATCTTTGGCTGTTCTGGAACTCACTCTGTAGCCCATGATGGCCTCAAACTCACAGAGATTCACCTGCTTCTTCCTCCAAGTACTGTGATTAAAGGCATGTGCCACCACACCCGACTTCTCTTTTATTTAATAACTTTCTAAATCCTTTTTTATTTTCTCTCCCAAGCCTGTATTTTTAAGCACAATGTACAGTCTTTAAAGGGTTTTTTTTTTGTATTAATCTGTCTTTCCTGTATATCTCTACTACTTTTTTTCTGAGCACGAGTTTTTAACCTGCTAAGCAATAGGGATGAGAATAAAGCTGCTGCTTTTGCAGCTGCACCCCAATCCTTAGCTTTTTGGAAGTCTATCTTCACAGTGGAAGTACTAGCAGGGGACATATTTTTTTTTTAATATCTCTGTGGAGTTTCTAAGTCCATGCCACTACGAAGCAACCTGACGCTGTTTATAAACACCATTTAAGTGTTTGATGGCAGGACACTTAAAAGAGTTGCTCAGTTTTTGCTGCTAATGCTGAGTCAGGAAGCCTTTCATAAAGGAGCTGTGCCTCTGCTTGCAGCCATCAGAGTCTACTAGAGAAAAGACAGTTCCCAAAAACTGTTCTTGACTCTTCTTGTCTGTCTAGAATCCTTTTATTAAAAGCTTTCTCAGGCTTTGTGTGGAAATTCTTACCAAATGTTTAGGCAACATTTATAGACAGAAGTTTCTTTCCTGTCCAGTTCAGAAGCCATTCAGTCCCAAAGAAACACACAGAGGATTATATTAATTATAAACTGTTTGGTCTATTGATCAGACTTGTTAATAACTACCTC
>NW_004949111.1:6212862-6228818 GCF_000317375.1 Microtus ochrogaster
TTGTCATTTTGTCTTGTTGACCATGTCCTTTGCTTCACAGAAGGTTTTCAGTTTCAGGAGGTCACATTTATTGTTATTTATTGTTTTGTTTCTCTCAGTGTCTGTGCTACTGAAGTTATATTTAGGAAGTGGTCTCCTGTGCCAATGCATTCAACCTTTTCTCAGTGAAGCATTCTTATCTTGCTTTCTCACCATCTGGCTGATGACTGTGATGCTGGCTTTCTTCTTCCCAGAATTCTCCTAGTCTTGTCACTCCACATATATGTACTGCCTTGTTACTGGCCAACCAGTGATTGATTAAGCCAATACAAATGACAAATCTTTGCAGTGTACAAGAGCATCATCATTCAGTATTTCATATTTTTTTTCTTTTCAAAACAAGATCCCTGAATCTAATTACTCTTGTTTAGCTATTTTATTATTGCATTTACATTATGGCACCAAGCCTTTGGCAGCATACATCCACATAAAGCCTAAGAAAGATTAGGTGGGTTCTACATGCACAAACTGGGAGTCAATTGAAGCATCTGGGTTGCTGCATTTTTTCAGAGAGGTTCTGTTTGCTGGTGTTGAGCAGAGGCACCACTTCTTTAAGAGATGGAGTTCTGGTTCATGCTGAGACCACAAATGAATCTAGCTCTTTTGAGCGGTCCTGCTACAGAGCACTTAAATGGGGTTTGTGAGCAGAGAGTTATAAATTGTTTAACAATGACAAAGACCCTCTGTATCTCTGGAGCTAGGACAGTGAGCATGGTTCACAGAGGCAGTGGACATACCTCCACCATGTTGGACAGGGTGAAGACAACAGGCAAAGACAAAGCATTAGCCTTAGCCACACCTGCATAGCATTAAAAAAAACTCTCCTGGTCAGAAAATGATTACAGATACACAATAAGACAGATTCAGACAAAAAAGACCTCCTAATGGATCACAGTATTGGATAAATGTACAGGCTTAGGAGAGAGAAAAGAAAGAGTACACAGAGTACAGACAGTCATAGATTAAAAGAGTAAAGATAATAAAATAAATATTAAAACATAAGAGTAAAAAAATAAGTCACATAAAGATGGAATATACACAGAGAGTCTGGATTATATATATTATTGTGTTTTCTTTGGATTTTTGACTGTTAATGAGTTAACTGTTTTAAAAAAATATTTGATTCTGGGGGCTCCTAAGGTAAATCAACATATATATTTTGAAGATATCTTCACTTCAAAATTTGACTCTAAGGGTATGTTGCTCTAGAAAAGAAGTTCTGCTTTTGTTTCTACAGAGAGTGGAGACCTGTGGATTCCTTCCATGCTAATGCAGTTTGATGGAAGAAGACTCGTTAAAAGATCTCCATGTATCCTCAAAATACTTCACCCAACAAATAGCAGGAAGCAGTTTGGAAAAAACTACACCAAAATTCCCAAAATGATTGTTTATAAATGTTTCTTTTCATTTAAAGTGGTTTGTTATAAGTTTGATCATAGTCAATCTCTTTCTAAAAAAAATTGGAGGGGGACATGATATAGAAGTAAATACATTGGTATAGACTTAGCTTTATTGATCCTAATTTAAGGTCAGTTTTATTATATGTATATATCTACTCTTGTTTAAGCTATTATGTTTATAGAGCTCATTTAAAAATATAATATATAATTAAAAATTACAGATTAATAGGTAGTCATTTATAATAGTCAAATGTCTAGTCATGCTAGTTAGACTTCCTAGATATACATGATATATTTCAGTTAGATAAAAATCTTCAACAATTTAAAGACCTCCAGAATATGACACATAAAGGATTTTAAGAACTTAAAACTTTCTCAACAGTGAGACATATCTGCTTCTGGCGGAACCAATTACTTCAAAGAGATTCATGGGTGTAAACAGGCGTTTTTGTTCTGCCTGGTCCAATAGCTGTTCAGTTCCAAAGAAACATACAGAGGCTTATATTAATTATAAACTGTTTGGTCTATTAGCCCAGGTTTATTATTAACTAGCTCTTGCAACTTAAATTAACCCATAACCCTTTTCTATGTTAGCCACGTGGCTTGATACCTTTTAACAGTGAGGCATTCTCATATTGCTTCCTTTGCACCTGGCTAGTGATTGAGTCTCTCCCTTTCCTCTTCCCAATATTTTCTTTGTCTTGTTGTCCTGCCAATACTTTGGCTACAGGTCAATCAGCATTTTATTAAACCAACATGAATGGCAAATTTTTTCAGTGTATAAGAGCATTCTGCCACAGCAGATGAGTATTGAAAAAACTCCTTATGGAATTTGCCTTCCATGTGAAAAGGTTAGCCATTTAGGCAATAAACTGCTCTTGCCTGGACTGCTTGATGATATGCTGTATAAACTGGACATGCAGGACTCACAGAAAATGGTTGCTGAACTTTCCAAAAGAAGATGAGGCAGTCCTTCAGGATCCCTGCTTCATGAAAGAGTCTGTCGAACATTCTGCAGGACTCAGAAGAAAGCAACTGACAAACTACCAATATATGTATAACAGTCTTTCAAATTTCCTGCTTCAGGGAAAAGTCTGCCAGATATTATGGGCCTGTAAGCTGAAGATGAATGCCCTAATATCACAGAAGAACTTTGGGTGACTGTCCAGGCAGCAAGGTATCTCTGTAAATTCTAGAGTTCTAGAAGTTGCTTACAATGTACTTCCTGCTAACTTAGGTAATGTATCCTTCTAGGGTCTTTGATGGAGTTGAAGACAATTAAAGTTTTCCTTAATTATGATGAAAGATAAATTAGATATAAAACTTTAAACTCACAAAGGTAAAATAGGTGATAGAATATTTTCTTTAATTTTGCCAGATACCAATTGTTACTGCAATTCCTTCTTGATACTTGTTTTGTTATATGTAATCTTACTATGTTAAAGTTAAAACCTTCCCTTTATATTTAGACTGAAAAGGAGGGGGGAGGACCTTGGACTTCCCACAGGGCAGGGAATCTAGACTGCTCTTCAGACTGGAAAACAAGGGGGAATGGAGTTGGGGGAGGGGGAGAGGAGTGGAGGAGTGGGAAAAGAGTGAGGGAGGGGATAGGAGTGGGAGGAGGGGGAGAGAAGTGGAAGGCAGGGGAGAGGAGTAGAAGGAGGGGAGGAGGCGAAAATTTTTTCAATAAATAAATAAATAAAAAGAAAAGGGGAGATGATGTGAGATTCCCCTCTGTATGCTGTGAATATGTTTTATTACCATTACTTAATAAAGAATCTGCTTTGGCCTATTGCAGGGCAGAATAAAGCTAGGCAGGAAAACTGAACAGAATGTAAGGAGAAATACGGCAGAGTCAGGCAGATGCCATGTAACCACCCAAGAAAAAAATGCCAGGGCATTACCAGTAAGCCACAGCCTAGTGGGGTAGGTTAACTTAACATATAAGAGCTAGATAGGAATACTCCTGATCCATTAGACAAACAGTGTTGTAATTAATTTAGTTTCTCTGTCATTATTCAGGTCTGGGAGGCCAGAAAATGAAAGCACAGTCTCTATTTACAAATTTTTAAGTTTTTATTTGTGTACTCACTAAAGTATTGTGTTTTATATTTCATAGGTTACTTTATTGCAGCAGTGGTTCATTTATCCTATGGTATACATAAAACATGTTGTTATGCAAATATATCATATATATGTATGTATATATATACACATAGGTATGCATGCATGTATTTAGGAAGAAAAGGTTGGGTTACAGTGTTTGCTGGTTCTTTGTTGCTCTTCACAGTGTGGTCACATTTTCAGCTTTCAATATTTCATTTGGAATTTTATTTGGCTTATTGAGGATCGCTGTCCTGACGTGGCAGGGGGCACATTTTGTGATCTTCAAGTTCTAAACAAAGTGTCAATGATAGAGGCATATAGGCACATTTTGAAAGAATCTGCCAATCACAGAGAATGAACAACATTGAATGAAGAAGAAAGGTGGAAGTGGCCAAAAATTGCTTAAGTCATTGAAATATTTTCTTATCTTTCCACTTCAGCCAGCATCAGCTACTTTTTAACTCTACTTAGTTAAACAAAAGAAATAAAAACTATTTGAATTTTGGTTTGTAGCATCAAAAAATAATCTGACCCTTTGATACTCTTTCCCTGAGGCGTGCCTCAAGCCTTTCTTTCCTGTTTGTCTTTGTTCTCTGCTGAGCTGCATGGGGTTCTTTTGAATCATTTGGGATAGTTTCCACTTGGCAATTGGCCTTATTTTTTGTGGTTCTATTTAACAACATTGGGCTATTACTATTAAACAGAGAAACAGTGACTTGTGGCAAAGCAAGGGTAAGAGAGAACATTAGGAATCTGAACACAACCCCAAGTCAGGAACTGAAGAAACAGCAAGAAATTACTCTGAAATTTCTGTACTCAGAGGATTCAGAAAGACATATTTGGGTCTCATTTGTCATGTATTTGCCTTTTCATTAAGGAAAGTAGTGTATTTTAGTTTACCCAGAAGGAATTTTCAGGTCTAGATAGGAACACAGCTTGATTTATTCAGGCTATGATGTTTCACCTTCTAAAGCCAGAAGTGTCTTAAAAAGAGAAAAGTCCAAAGTCTATCAATTTGGATTGTAGGACAGGCCTCCTCAATCTGGAAGTTCTTTTGATAAAATTTTTACTGAAAAAGTGAGTATATCTGTACTGTGGCAAAAAAGTTTGGGGGCTCCCTTTTTTTTTCCCCTGGGCCCATGTCCCTAAATTCCCAAGCAGCATTTGCAATGGGTTTCAAATCATATCATAGAATAGGCCTTATCATATCAGATATTGGCTTGTTACTTCTACAAGCTTTGTGCCAGTGTATCTCATGGGCAGTTTAGTCTTGTAGATCAAAGGATTTGTAGCTGGGTTAATATTTACTGTTCACATTTGGTAGCATGCAAAGTACCTACCAGTACCATGAACATTTATCTTTATAAGAAGGTAAGCCCCTTCTCTAGTTCTCTGTGTTCAATGAGTTTTGAAGATGCAATCTTCATCAATAGGGACTTCATCAGTTGTTAAGAGCCACCCTTGACAACATCCTAGGCTGTTTGGGTCCATGGGACCCCTTCGAACAATTCTTGTTGGATGTAACCCATTCCCAGTATTGGAAGCTCCATTTTGGTGACAATAGATGTACAGTTGAGACATTGTCTTTTCATTTATTGGTGATGTTACTTAGATCATCTTCATATATGTATATATTATAGGAAGCTTATATTGTATTAGGCTTTTTATGACCCCTCAACTGGCCCTTAGATTTAACTATTACTCCTCATATTTCCTTCACTCACTTCCTCTTTTATACCCTCCCTGTTTTATCCTGTTCCATTCTTAGGCCTTCAACCATCTATAATTACCTATTCTATTTCTCTGTCCTAGAAAAATGCATCCTTCCATCCTAGCCCTATATTCTCTATTCAGTGGTTATATTGATTGTAGCTTATTTATGAATGACTTTACAGAACCAACATATAAATGAATAAATATGGTGATATCTTGTTTGTACTCTAATGAAGTTTGCCTGAAAATTAGAATGTGGAGCTATCCACTAGATAATCATAGAGAACAGGAGGCCTGTATAGACAGAAAGGGAGTGATATGCCTGGGAAAAGAGAGGAATATAAGGCTCAATCATCCTTTTGGAGACTTCAGAATTGCTTTTAGACATGGCCTTTATTCACTGCAAAAAAACTTAAACATTTTAAATATCATATGCTGCAGATCTCAAATAAGTTAAAGGACAATACTTCATTATGTATTTTAGAATACAAAAACTTAATTCTGAGTTACCTGATAAAGACTTAAACCTTAAATCTTGTACAGGAAGCTAAATTAAGCCTTATTCTAGAATTATCTAGTACTTTATATATCCATTAATATCATGACAAAAGTTTTATATAGATAGATATAGATATATACATATATATATATATATATATATATATATATGAATCATAAATTTTGAGGTATATTGATACCTTAAGAAAAGCTGTTAAAGAGTAAAAATAAAATCAAAGGGCTATGAGATTAGTGGCAATAAAGTAGTCCTTAATATTTGTTTTTCTTCTGTCCCATATCAGGTGGCTCTTCTGACATGAGACAGAGATTTTTAATTTTAATTTAATAAGCATGCTTGGGTTTAGAGAAGGAGAGAGTCACACTCCAAATCCAAAGACAGCTTTGATTTTTAATTGTACTGGGACTACAAAAAGACTATTTGCATTTGTGAATATTTATGAAATTTTATCCTGTTGGGACAGAAGAAACACCAATATTTAATGACTACTTTATTTTCACAAATCTCATAATCTTTAGATTTTACTTTTACTCTATTACAGCTTTTCTTATGGTCTAAATATTATCTCAAAGATTTTAAGATATCTATATCTATATCTATATAGATATTAAACTTTTTGACATGATATTAATGGTATAAAGTATAGAGTACTAACTAATTCTAAAAAAAGTTTAATTATCTTTCTGTACATGATTTCAGGTTTGAGTCTCTATCGTTTATCTGCAGTGAGCCATGAGTACACCTAACAGTGACATTTGAAGTCTCCAAAAGGAGGCTGGGGCCCCAAAACAATGATTCTACCAGGACTATGATAGGCCTATGTGAGTTTTTATGCACCATGTGTATTCAGGTGCCTAAGGATGCCAGAAGAAGAGCATCAGACTCTATGAAACTGAATTAACAGATAATATGAGCCATCATGTGGGTGCTGGGAATCAAAAACAGACTCTATGTAAAAGCAACCACTTGATCACTGAGAAATTGCTCCACCTCTTTGCACTGTTAAAGGAAAGACTAATGCTCACGACAGAATCTTTTCTTTGTTTAATGATTTCGGGTTAATGTACTAAAACCATTGACTTGTATATTATAGCATTATATAATTGATATAGAAAATAACTAAAATTAAAGTTACTGATGTTGGAGGAGATTTGTCAGCTGTGAATATGTTTTATTGCCATTGGTTAATAAAAAAAAGCTGTTTTTAGACAATGGCTTGACAGAATAAAGCCAGGCTGAAAGAGATATACAGAGAAGAGTAGGCAGAGGCAGAGAGAAGCCATGTAGCCACCCACAGAAGATAGATGCACTGGAATCTTGCTCATAAACCACAGCCACGTGGTGATACACAGATTAATAGGAATGGGTTAATTGATAATCTAAGAATTAGCTAGAAATACACCAACTTGTTGGTGGAAGCTGCTCATTTATTTCCTGGCTGCCCAGACTCCCAAAATAATCACACTAAAAGTATATTAATTGCAATACTCTTTGGTCAATATTTTAAGCTTATTTCTGGATAGCTCTTACATCTTAAATTAACCCATTTCTATTATTTAATATTTTACCATGAGGCTCATGGCCTACCAGAAAGGTTCCAGCTGGCGACTCACACATTTCTCTTCTGGCAGTTACATGGTGTCTCCCTGACAATGCTTTCTTTCTCCCAGCATTCAGTTTAGTTTTCCCTACTTAGCTCTATTCTGCCCTGCACAGGCCCAAAGCAGCTTCTTTACTAACCAATGATATTCACAGTATACAAAAGGGAACCCCATATCACATGGTCAACTAAAACTACTTAAAAACTTGAGGGAGCTTAAAAAGGAATTCTCGACACAAAGAGACAGATTTTATCACAGCTTCTTGGTCTCTTTGCTGTTGGCTTGATGCAGCTCCCTTAAGAGAGGTCTTCCTGATTCAACCACAGGAAAAAAAAGAAAAAAAAAGAAAAAAAACATGTGGTTTTGAAATGGTGACTTTCTGATCCTTGCTGCCAGCACAAGCTCTGGCTCTTTCAGAAGGCTGAGCACTTGAATGGAGTTTGTGGGCAGTGTGCTGCAAGTTACTTGGTCACAGCATGGGCCAACTTGTGGCCAGATTTGAGGTGGTAAGCATGGCTTACATCTGGCAATCTCAGAGGCAGTGAATGGACCTCAACCATGTTGGACTAGGCAGGGCCAAAAGACAAAGTAGCCTTAGTCTTTAAAGAGACAGAATACAGTCATAGGTTAAAGGGCTAAAGAAAAAATAAGCCACGGAATATATATGGAATGTTTGGATTACGCATATTATTGTGTTCTCTAAATTTTTTGACTATGAAGCAGTTAAGTACAAAGGGACATTTCATTCAATGGACTGCTAAACTAAACATTGTGTGTGTATGTGTGTGTGTGTGTGTATGTGTGTGTGTGTGTGTGTGTGTGTGTGTGTGTTTTAAGGGTATCTTGACTTCAAAATTTGGGTCTAAAAAACTGTCACTTTGGAAAAGATGCTCTTTTTTTTTTGTTTCTGCAGAGGATGAAAACCTGTGGATTCCTTCCAGACTAATGTGGTTTGATAGACTAAGACCCCCAAAATTTTTGATAAAACACCCCTCAAAATTACTTCATTTAACAAAAATCTGGAAGCAGTTTGGAGAGAACTATGCCAAAATTCCCTAAATGATTGTTTATAAATGTTTGTTTACATTTAAAGGAGAATATGCTAAAAAGATAGATACTTTGCATTGGTATGAATCTTGGTTTATTCATAAAATTTTAAGATCAATTTTCTTTAATATATATTTCTGCTCTTAATTAAGGTATTGTGTTTGTAGCTCATTAAAAATGTAATGCATAATTAAGAAATATAGATTAATAGATAATCATCTATAATAGTCAAGATATAGTCATGTTAATTATATTTTCTAGATGTAGAGAGATATATTTCAGATGGATAGTTATTCTTTAACCCTTTCAAAGACTACAGAATATAGCATTTAAAATGTTTTAAGAACTTAGGAGCTTTCATGTCATTGAGACACATCTGCTCCTGGCAGCACCAGCTATTTCAAGGAAAAGATGGGCATTGAACAAATTCCTTATAGAATTTGTTAGCAATTTGTGCAAGAAACTACTATTGCCTAAACTGTTTGACTGGACTTGCAGGACCCACAGAAAAATGACTGCTGAAGCTGCCTAAAGAAAGTGAGACAGTCCTTTGAGGTTCTTGCTTCATGAAAGAGTCTGCCACACATCTGAAGGACACATAAAATGTGCTGACAAATTGCTAATATAGGCAGAATTGCCTTTGAAATTTCTTGCTTCATGGAAAAGTCTGCCAGTTACAATGGGCCTGCATGCTGAAAATGGATGACCCAATGGTACAGAAGAACCCTGGGTGAATGGCCAGGCAGCGAGATGTCTCTGTCAATTCTGGAGTTTTAGAAGTTGCTTGCAATGTACTTCCTGTTTTCTTAGGAAATATTGTATCCTTCTGGAGTCTTTGATGGAATTGAAGAATTGGTAGTTATAATTTTCCTTAGTTATGATAAAAGATAAAGTAGATATAAATATTATAACTATAATTCTTCCTTGATGTCTGTTTTGTTATATGTAAATTTCTATGTTAAAATTAAATCATTCCTTTTTATTTAGACAGAAAAGGGGAGGTAATGTGGGATTATCCTCTGTATGCTGTGAGTGCCATTAGTTAATAAAGAAGCTCCTTTTTGCCTGTGAAGGGCAGAATAGAGCTAGGTAAGGAAAACTAAACTGAATGCTAGAAGAAAGAAGACAAAGTCAGGGTGATGCCATGTAGCTGCCAGAGGAGAAAAATGCAAGCTGCTAGCTGGAAACTTGCCAGTAGGCCATGAACCTCGTAGTAAAATATGAAATAACAGAAATGTGATAATTTAAGATGTAAGAGCTAGCTAGAAATATGCTTAAAATATTGGTCAAAACGTATTGCAATTATTATAGTTTCAGTGTGATTATTTTAAATCTGGGAAGACAAGAAGTGATGAACAGCCTCCCCTAACAGTTATTTAACACTTTTTATCACAAATGTGTTATATACCACACTTTCACAGTCTCAGACATATCCCTATCATCTATTTTCTCAAAGGAATGGTATTCACCAGGTTTTTTTCCTGGCTTCATATTTTTTAAATGATGGACTTTTAGAAATGGAAGTCTAGATTATGTAGCCTTTTGGCACTGATTTTCCTTCTATGTGAGATCATTTTATAGCCATCACGGTTGTTGAATGTATCTATTGCTTGTTTCTTTTTGTTGCTGAATAAAATTCCATGACATAGATGTATCACAATTTCTTATATCTATTAAAGGAAATTAAGTTTGTCACTCATTATGTGATTATCGAAAATTATATTTATAAAGTCATTCATATATAGCTTATTATATGAATGTATTTTTGATTCTTAAGGCTAAATTTTCACAACTTAATATAATTTTTTGACTTTATGAAAACACATTTAATTGTGGAATCCACTGTAATGTTGTCAAATTACTTTCCAAAGTGTTTATAACACCTCATTCTTACAGCACTCTAATTATACAGTTTCCTTCCATTTAGTTTTGTTAAAAATTCTTATTTTCACTACTCTGAAAAATATGCAGTGATATGTTAAATATTTTCCAGGCAGTTAAACACATCCAATATATTCACTTCACCAAAAATTTGTCTGTATGTATTGACTCAATTTACAGTTTTCCTTTGATTCTTTCTCTTTATTATTAGATTTGAGAGGTTGTTCAAAATATATTCCATATAATGCCAGGTTTCAGTTAGATGTTTAGCTTGCCAATATTTTTTCTATGTACAGCTTGTGTTGTCATTCTCTTCATATGAGAATTGTCATACAATAAAATCGCTATTTTTATGAAGTCTAATTTATAAATCTTTCCTTTTATGAATCATGCTTTAATGTCAAGTATGACATATATTGCTGAGTCTTAGATCTTAAGACCCAATGTTTCTCATTATTTTTTTAACTTTTACAAAATATCCCCATTGATGACATACATGCATAGTATATTAGAAACAAATGGAGTCGAAGATTCTGAAAATGAGCAAGGAAATATCACTTGCTTCAAATCTTAGAATATAAAAGGGTGAATAAATTGTTTTGGGAACCATCCTAAACTTTCAATCCAAAACTTAAATAGTTTGAAAATTATCTTTCCATTCTTCTTACATACTTCCTTGTTTACTCCCCTGTTATATTCAGTCTTTTTCTTCCAGGAATGTTAGGCAATTTTGGAAATTTGGAAACAAATAATTTTTTTTCCTGGATACACAAGGCTAGCCAGTTATTAAATAAAAGCAGTGAAAACTTCCATTGTTGTTTTTAGATATTCCTTTGGAAAGGTCACAAGTCTAAAAGGCATGGCTTCCTATTAATTAAATGATTTGAAAAGATACTATGCATGTTGCACATTGCACATGCTGAATGCAATCTGTAAAAGAGTCTAACAATGCTTTTAACCTTAGTCCTTACCTAAGGCAATACTGATTGAATTACACACATCAGGCTGATTATTTGATGCAATGGCTTCCATTATAACACAATAACATTTCACCAATTCTGCCACCAAATTCTACCAACTTTGGTAACTATAGTAAAATCTGAGACGAAAGTTTCAGTTTGAAAACAAAAAATTATTTTAGATTTATCTGTTGTCAGCCCTTTACAGTTAAACAAAACAAGATAAAAATTGGCCAGGATTGATATCACATGCTTTTAATTCTCGCACTTGGGAGTCAGAGACAGGTAGATAGATATATCTCCATGAGTTTGAAGCCAGCCAGGTCTACATAGTGAGCTCTAAGACAGCCAGGGCTCTGTAGACTTATAGTCAGCAAACTGAAGCTCCAGTGAGATAAGGTTATATTTTTAGGACAAATCTAGTTTGGCAATGAGGGCCTCCAACAATTGTGAGTTATATTCTGAGTCTAAAGTTGAGAAAATCTTTGCTTCAGAGAGAATTTTTTGACACAAAATTATTTTGTTCTTCAACTATTCTTCATTTCCATTTTAACAAGACTCACTATATTATGGAGTTATTCTGGAAGAGGGGCCAAAAACAATTTAAAAGCCAGAGAAGATGGAGGACATCAAGGAAACATGACCTTCTAAACACAATAGGACTGAAAGACATATTAACTAGCAGAGACAGTGACAGCATACACAGGGCCTTAAGGGGTCTGGGCCAGATGGGATCCAGTGCTGTAAGGCTTTATGGCACAAGTCTCCAGCCCAAACAAAGAAGCTATCTCAAATTGATAACTACTCACAAAGGAAAAATAGTGTTTTTTTTTTCAAAAGTTTCATTTGGTATATACACCACTCTTAAGAGGAGGCCTATGACAAGCAGTAGATTGCCAACACAAAATTAATTTGATGGTACTTTTCAGGTTCTTTTTTTCCATAATGATTTATCAAGGCATTATTTGTTACCTTGCCACGGACCGGCTCAGGGGAGCCACTCAGACCATGGGAGAAGCAGGATCCTGGTAACAGGAAGGCACAAGTTCAGCAAATGACAGACAGACACAACGCACAAGAGAGTGGTTGGACTCTGCTGCGATTTTACTGAATTTATGTTTTCATATATAGTATTCAAACAAAGAACAAATCAGAAGGTCATGTATCACTGGTTGGCACAATATGAGAGCTTCTTTTAGTCACATCAACGATATTTAAGAAAAGTATATTATCAGTAACAGTTGTTAGACATAAAGCATCCTTAGAAGAGGAAATCTTGTCCTTGAGAACGTAAACATCAAACAAGTGGTTTCATGTTATGAATGGAAAGTTTCTGTCTCATTATCGCTATCATGGCCCTTCCTCTTCCTAACCCTTTATTTCATCTAGTGACCAAATATACCTAATCAGATCTCTGCACCTGTTGAAATATACTTTTTAGTACCTTCTTATGCAGCAGACATTATGGGGGTTGGGATCTAGCAAGCCTATCCATAAAGTTCAAAGTATAATATAACAGTCTTTGTCCATCAACATTAACCCATCTATTCCCTTGCTAATCATACACACTGTGGATGACAAAGTTTCTGCTGTAGTCTTATACATTCCCATACTGTGCTTCCCTATCTCAAGGCTGTTACTGAAGAGAATGATCCTTATCTTGTATATATAAAGACTATCATTATTATAAAAGAGATTGTGCAAAGCTCATATCCTGCATAGCCAGCTAATCAAGAAACCCGTCTATGCCTCAGCAGTGGCTTGTTGTAATAGGAGCGGCGGGGCTGCATCCCCAGCACCCCGGCCACCTCACTATCTTATGCCCCGAAATAACAACACACAAATTGTATTCTTTTAAACACTGCTTGGCCCATTACCTCTAGCCCATACTGGCTAATTCTGATATCCTGATCAACCCATCTCTAATAATCTGTGTAGCATCAGTCTTACCAGGAAAGATTCTAGCCTACGTCCATCCTGGGTTGGAGCTTCATTGTCTGCCCCAGTGAGGGGAGCATGGTGTCTCTCTGAGGCCTCTGCCCCCGAGAGGAGAGCTGTCGAGTCTGAGCTCACTTCCTCTTCTTCCCAGCATTCTGTTCTGTTTACTCCTCCCACCTATGTTTTAACCTATGAGGCCAAGCAGTTTCTTTATTACTTAACCAATGACCTTCCTCCATCAGTGGCTAATACCCGGCCATCTGCCATTGACCTCCAGGAAGCCTAGTCCCATGGGAAATGTAGCTCCCGTCCGGCATAATGACATATGTCATGTCACACAGACAACACTGGAATTGGTGTGGCATTACCTCATTTGTTTTTTGCATATATACTGTGGTTTCTGGTTTGGGGATTTTATAGGATTTCTCTGTGTGTAATTGTGTATCTCCATCTATGTGCTTCTTGTGCCTTTTCTTTTTTATTCTGTTTTATTTATTTTTTCTTATTCCATTTGGTTTGTTTTATCTTCTGTTATTTTATTATTATTTTGGCTGTCCATTTGTTTCTAGTGAGAGAGAGGGAAAAAAGGTACAGATTTCAAAGGGAATAGAGGTAGGGAGGATCTGGGAGGAGTTAGAGGATGGGAAAACATGACAGATTATACTTTAAAAAAAATCTACTTTCAATAAAAGAAAAATATAAAAATACATCATAATTGTTTCATGATTTTAGAAAATGATGGGAAAACTCCTTCAGCCAATGGTCATTGAGAAGTTGAATCAGGTTGAGGTGTAGCTTTGTGGTACCAAAAGGCAATGATCCTGCCTGCTTGCCCTCTCTTCCTGTGCTTCACAACTAGATGTTAGAACCCTGATTCTATTCCATGAGTTTTCCCTTTCAATAACTAAAAGCCTTAATATACACTATATGGAGCTAGTGTGGGATTATTTTATTCACGTTTCCCCCAACTGACACATCAGTTTACTTTTACAGGATTCCATAGAAAGAACATCACCCCATGATGGCCGGAATTAATTCTAGAAGATGACACCCCCTCTCCCAACAAAGTTTGTCCTTAGCGTTAAGGACATCATTTAGGTGATGGTTATTAGTGGTATAGGGCTAGGGGTTGGAGTGGAAATTATGTAGGCTTAGATATCCTTTTAAATAAAAGGGAAAAATTGAATGGGCTAATAGGTAGATTAATAATAATAGTGAGTAATAGAATGAATACTTGTGAGCTATTACTTACAGACAATTTATACCGATAGATTCTTGTATATTGATACAAATCCAAATTGTATTTGTTATATAAAATATGCTCCAAATCAGCTTACAGTATTTGTACAATGATGCAAATTTATTTTGTCATACTGTATGAGTGCATGCTTCTACCTCTGTTTAAGACATTTTGTATACTGATAAAATTTTAAGATATATTTATCATATTTCATTATATATATCTACCTCTGATCAAGATATTTATGCATTGTTTACATTTTGAGGTCATTGTTCTCATTTACTGCATAGTTGTTTAAAGATTGTTAATATTCTAATATGAAGTAGTGTTAGTCTTTCAGTTATACAGGTATTAAGTATCATAGGTCAATATTCATTCATGTTCGTCATACTTATAGTTAGACTAATCAGGCTCTTTAGATACATAGAGATTGTATTCTTCATAGCTAGGTAATCATCAACCACTTCAAAGTGCTGTGGAATATGGTATTTAAATAACTTAGGGTTCAGTTGATGTGAGACACAATTGCTCCTGGCAACACCAAAATATTCATGAGAGAATGTTGAGCAATGAAGACACTCCACTTGGAGTTTGTTTTCTTCTTGGCAAAACTGGCCTTTGGGCAAGGAACTAATGACATGCCTCAACCACTGACAAAATACATGGTGTCCAGACTGGACAAGCAGCATACAAGAAAAAAGACTGCCAAACCTTGTAAAGTCAGGGTAAGAGAGTTTTGAAAATTTTTCCTGCCTCTGAAAATAGGCATTAGCCAAATTTGGTTCCTTCAACATTGCAAATGAGAATTTGGGTGATTGCCCAGGTAACCAGTTGCCTCTGTCATCTACTGCACATTTTGGAAGCTGCTTGATTGCACTTCCGGCCTGCTCAAGTAATATCTCCCTTCTCAGGCATTTGATGGGTTTGAAGATTAATAGTTATAGTTACTTTCCTCTTATGATTTAGCTAAGCCATTTCTAATACAAGACTTAGACTCCTTAGGATAGAATGATTATTGAGACATTTATCATATGTTATTTGATTAATATTGTTTGTGCTGGTTATAATTCTAATTCTTATACTTGATATCTGTTCTTATTGTATGTAGTTTTGTATTGAGTTTGGAATTCTCTTATTTAAACAAAAGGGGAAGGTGATGAGGACCCTCCTTCAGACAATGGCCTTTGAGAGGCTGGACTAGGTTGAGGTGTGGCTTTGGGGTACAAAAAGGTCACAGTCCCACTGGCTCACCCTTTCTTCCCATGCTCCACAACTGGATGTTGGACCCCTTTTCCTATTCTGTGAGTTTTCTCTTTCAATAAAAAAACCTTAATATACCCCATTTGGAGCTAGTATATAATTATTTGATTCACATTCTGTTGAATGGGAGCGGTGGACTGTGTTCCGGCTGCCCCGGCTCCTGCATGGCTAGCTTATGTCCCGAAATAATTACATGGAAACTGTATTCTTTTGAACACTGCCTGGCCCATTAGTTCCAGGATCTTAGTTGCTAGC
>NW_004949111.1:6229243-6231129 GCF_000317375.1 Microtus ochrogaster
ATATAATTTTTAAATGCTTAACAGAATTTTAAAGGAAATACTAAAAGCATCATTTTGTAGTGAAATGAAGTCAGAATTTGGAGCATAATTTTATCTCTAGTAATTGAGCAAATTGTATCAAATCTATATTCTGTTGAAAAATCAGTGATGACAGTGATAACTCAATGGCAGTATACAGAAGGCCCTACATTCAATTCCTAGTTCTACAACAACTGATAATGACAGTATAATGCATCAGACAATATTTTTTAAATCATATTACTCTATCTATTTAAGAGAACTCTGTAAAGTGATAAGTTCTGTGTAAAATTTGCCTACTATCTCTGTCAATCTGCACCTTATTCCCAATAGTTAGAAAGAATCACATTGCACTTTAAAGTTTTGGCATATTTTTAAGCTTGTCATGCATATGCCTATAATTATTGGTGTATAGGACTTAATTGCACCAGAAGTGGTTAACATCATCTGCTAGGATATTTGAGGGAAAAATTGCCCACTTGTACCTTGTTTGGAAGGTGCAATTAGCTGCTTACAAAATTAGTTGAAGGCATAAAAGAGGGAAAATTTGGGCTCAGTTAAGGCCTCAAAGCCTTCATTCTAATCTCCTTTGCATCGAATAATGGAGCTTTCAAATGGACACTCTTCATGATTTTCTCAATTCTGAGAAACATTACATGATTGATTCACCAGCTGCAGTTCCCCAAAGACAACCAATTTCTTCATGGAAATTATTTTCTTTCTGTCCACACACAGAAGAACTGAGTGACAAAGTGTTTGAAATATCTTCTGTCAGACATGATGGCCTCAGACGGACTTCCTTTATTCTTCAAAATCTCATTGAACTGAATATAATATAAAATAAATTTGGCATCACAAAACAAAGTTTTAATATTAATTCAAAAAAGGTTATATTCGTTAATCTTGGGAAATATTTAAAATCATAACCATTAACTTCTCTTTACACAAGAGAAGTTATGGTATAAGAACAAACTTACTGAATTATTTCAAAAATGGTATAACTATAAAGAGATTTTAAAATAACCACCATTTTTTGCATGAGTTATTTGTTATTAACCTATATATACATGTTTTTTTCTATCTTGAGTATTTCTTAATTAGCTTATGAAGAAAGAAAAATTGGTTTTGTTACCTCCCTTTCCTCATTGCTTGCCTCTCTAGTGCCCTTCCATTCTCAGTAGTCATCTTCCTTTTCAACTTGCATGTAACATTTTACCCCCACCCCTAACTTCTCAACTCTCCCAGTTTTCTTCTTATGGTCTCCTATCTGGTGCCATAGTCTATACTCACTCTCACAATTCCTTCTTTACATACATACACACATAAGTTAGGATACATGTATGAGAGCTCATATATAACAACTGTTTTTCTGACACTGGGAAACCTTGTTTATTATAACAATTTCCAGTTTTATCCATTCACCTGACAATTCCATGCTTTCATTTTTCTGAGGAATTGAGTAAACTTCTGCAGTATATATCCCACACTTTCATTTTTCATTCTTTTGTTGATAGGCATAACATTGATAGAATATCAAAGTGGTTTAGCTTGATGTTTTTAATGGCTAAGGAGGTTGAGTTTTTTTTTTTAATTTACTTTCCATTTGTGAAACGTGCAACAACGACTAGATATGTGCAAGTATCTCTGTAATATTAGCAGAATTCTTTAGGTATATTCTCAAGGGTGTCGTATCTGATTCATATGGTAGTTTTATTTTTAATTTCTGAGGACTTTACGTACCAGTTTCCATAGGGATTATGCTAGTTTATATTTCTTCCAGCAGTATGTAAGTGTTCCTCGTCTCAAGTATTTATCATTTGTTCTTTATTCAGTGTTTTTTTTTCTATTTTGGCATTATATTAAAATTA
>NW_004949111.1:6233295-6234410 GCF_000317375.1 Microtus ochrogaster
ATGGAAATAGAAAACACTATACTGAGTGAGGTAACCCAGACCCAAAAAGATGAACATGGGATGTACTCACTCATAATTGGTTTCTAGCCATAAATAAGCATCATAAGTATTCTTAAAGTACTGTTTTTGAAATTCCTGCCAAACATTAGTTTTTTGTTTTTTGTTGTTTTTTTTTTTTTTAAATCCAGAAACAACTAGTAAAAAATGCCTTATTTCATTCACCTAGATTCAGCTAAGATAAAACATTAGTTCTGGGTCTATGAGAAACAAGAAAAGAGTGTCAATTTTTTTTCTGACCCTGAGTAATATATTAAAATATTTTTGTACCTCAGAACACATCTCTGAGTTTTTACCTGTTGATAAAATAATTGCATCTATCATGTATTTCAAGAGATTTCAATGATATTCATAACTTTTTGCCTGATTGTTCATTTAAAATAGACTTTTCTCTCATATTCCATCTTTACTAGTTTCTCCTCCCTCTGCTCCTCACTGTCCCTCTCCACCTTCCACCCCTCCAGATCCACTCTCCCTCTGTCTTTTACAGAAAAGGATAGGTTTCCAGCAAACAACAACCAACCACGGCAAAATATAATATAATTGAACAAAACCCAAACCACTACATTGAGACTGGACAAGGCAAAACAATGGAAGGAAGACATCCCCAAGAGAAGGCACAAAAGTCAGAGACCTACTCGTTCACACACTCAGGACTCCCACAAAATCTCTAAGCTAAATATTGCGATAAACACAGAGAACTGATGTAGAGTTTCACAAGCCCTACTCTTGGTGCTTCAGTTTCCATGAATCCACACTCCCTATCTTCTATGCGGTTACTTGAGCTCTGAGAGGAGGGACCTGATGGAACCATCCCATCTAGAGCCCGGTCTCCCCATCTGTATGCTGTTTGTCAGTGGGTCCCTGTATCTGTTCCCACCTTCCATAGCAGTGAGTCCCTCTGATGATGGCTGAACAAGGCATCAATCCATGAGCCTATATATTCCCATACTACAGACACTGGAACAGGGTGGTGAGGCTCCGTATAGGCTCCAACTCAATTTCTCCATGTTCAATCAGTTTTCTGGATGTTGTCCTTAGTAATGGTGTTCCCCTTA
>NW_004949111.1:6238340-6240512 GCF_000317375.1 Microtus ochrogaster
GTATAAATTTTCAAAGTATGACCTGATGATTCCCTGGATTTCCTCTAGGTCTGTTGTTATGTCCACCCTTCCATTTTTTATTTTGCTAATTTGGATATTCTCTCTCTGCTTTTTGGTTAGTTTGGATAAAAGTTTTTCTGTTTTGTTGATGTTCTCAAAGAATCAACTCTTTGTCTAGTTCAGTCTTTGTATTGTTTTCTTTCTTTCTATTTTGTTGATTTCTGATCTCAATTTGATTATTTCCTGCCATCTAGTCCTCTTGGGTGAGTTTGTTTCTTATATATATATTATAGAGTTTTCAGGTGTTCTGTTAATTCACTGGTGTGAGATTTTGCCAGCCTCTTTATGTGTGCATTTAGTGCTATGAACTTTCCTCTTAACACTGTTTTCATTGTGTCCCATAAATCTGGGTATGTTTTTAGTCTTTTTCATTGTATTTTAAGAAGTCTTTATTTTTCTCCTTTATTCCTTCCTTGACTCATCGATGTTCCATGTGGGCATTGTTTAATTTCCATGTGTTTGTGGGCTTTCTGAAATTAGTTTTACTGTTGAGTTTTAATTTTTAGCCATGATGATGTGATAAGAAACATGGGGTTGTTCCAAATTTTTTGTCTGTTGAGGTTTTCTTTATTATCGAGTATGTGGTCAATTTTTGAGAAGGTTTCATGAAGTGCTGATAAGAAGGTATATTCTTTTATGTTTGTATGGAATGTTCTATATATACATCTATTAAGTTTATTGGAGTCATAACATCTGTTAGTTCCCTTATTTCTCTGTTAATTTTCTGTCTGGCAGACTTGTTCAGTGGTGAGAGTAGAGTGTTGAATTTTCCCACTATTAGTGTGTGGGTTTAATGTGTGATTTAATCTTTAGTATGTTTCTTTTACATATGAGGGTGTCCTTGTATTTGGGGTATAAACATTCAGTATTGGGATTTCCTCTTGATGGATTTTTCTGGTGACTAAAATGAAATGTCTTTCTTTGTCTCTTTTGACTAATTTTAGCTTGGAAGTCTATTTTGTTAGATATTATTATAGCTACACCAGCTTGTTTCTTAGATCCATTTGATTGAAAAAATTTTTTCTCACCTTTTACTTTGAAGTGATGTCTGTCTTTGAGGTTAAGGTGTATTTCTTATATGTTGCAGAAAGATGGATTCTGTTTTTGTATCCAGTCTATTAGCCTGTGGCTTTTTCTAGGTGAATTGAGTCAATTTATATTAAGGGATAATAATGACCAGTGATTTCTAGTTCCTGTTATTTTAGTTTTCATTGTTGGTGATATTATTGTGTGTGTGTTTTTCCTTCTTTGGACTTTGCTGCTGTGAGATCATTTATTGTCTGTGTTTTTGTGTATGTAACTAACTTCCTTGGGGTTGCAGTTTTCCTTCTAGTACTTTGTGTAGGGCTGGGTTTGTGGCCAGGTATTGGTGAAATCTAGATTTATCATGGAATATCTTGTTTTTTCCTTCTATGGTAATTGACAGTTTTGCTGGCTATAGTAGTCTGGGCTGGCATCCATGGTCTCTGAATGTCTGCATAACGCTTGACCACGACCTTCTGGCTTTTCTTGTCTCCAATGAGAAGTCAGGTGTAATTCTGACAGGTTTATTTCTATATGTTACTTGGGCTTTTTCCTTTGCAGCTCTTAATATTCTTTCTTTACTCTGTATGTTTAGTGTTTTGATTATTATGTAGTGAGAGGACTTTTTTTTGATCCAGTCTATTTGGTGTTCTGTAAGCTTCTTGTATCTTCATAGGCATATGTTTTTTTTTAGGTAGGGAAAGTTTTCTTCTATGATTTTGTTAAATAAATTTTCTGTGCCTTTGAGTTGAACTTCTATTCCTATTATTAGCTTTAGTCTTTTCATGTGGTCCCATATTTCCTGGGTATTTTGTGTTAAGCTTTTGTTAGATTTAATGTTTTCTTTGACGGATGAGTCTATTTCCTCTATTGTACCTTCAGCACTTGAGATTCTTCTTCCATCTCTTGTGTTCTACTGTTTATGATTGCATTTGTGGTTCCTGATCATTTTCTCATAATTTCCATTTCAAGAATTCCCTTGGTTTGTGTTTTCTTTATCATCTCTATTTTGGTTTTCAAGTCATGAATCATTTCTTTCATCTGTTTGATTGCTTTTTCTTGGTTTTCTTTAAGGGATTTGTTGATTTA
>NW_004949111.1:6241152-6241695 GCF_000317375.1 Microtus ochrogaster
CTACTACTGCTCCTGTGAAGGTGCCTGCCTTGGGCCTGCTCTGGCAGAGATCACAGGGTCAGACCTTGTCCAGCAGAAGACACTGGCTCAAACCTGTTCCTGTAGATGTACCTGAAACAGGTCTGCTCCCACAGGAGCCCCTGGATTGGGCCTGGAAAGGTCTCTGGATTAGACCTTCTCACCTGTTTGTCACTCCCTTATACCTGCGCCTGCTCCTGTGAAGGTCACTGCCAAAAGCCTGCTCTGGCTGAGGTTGCTGGCTCAGGCCTTCTCCAGCAGAGGTCATTGGCTCAATCCTGTTCCTGCAGAGGTCTTTGGCTCAGGCCTGCTCCCTTGGTGATCATTCCCTTATATCTGCTCCTGCTCCTGTGGAGGTTGCTTACAAGAGCTTACTCCAGCAGAGGTCACTGACTCAGGTCTTCTCCGGCAGAGGTCGCTGGCTCAAGCCTTTTCCCACAGAAGTCCCTGGCTTGGGTACAGTCCCATAGAGTTCTCTTGCTCAGACCTCCTCACTTGATTGCCACTTCCTTGTACCTCTGGCTA
>NW_004949111.1:6242626-6256630 GCF_000317375.1 Microtus ochrogaster
TTTAATTTAGGGTATTGCTACTTATTTAAACATATAATGTATAATTAATAAATACAGATTAGCTGGGCACTAGATAAACATTTCTTCCAAGCACTAGGGAGGGGCAAAGGCAGGCAGATCTCTGTGAGTTCCACAGAGTGAGTTTCAGGACAGGCTCAAAAGCTACACTGAGAAACCCTGTCTCAAAAACCCATAAAAATGGAATACAGATTAATAGTCATCTATAATAATCAAACTTATACTAATGTTAGATATGTTTTCAAGATAATACACACATATAGATAGATAGTTGGTCTTCAAGCATGTCAAAGACCTTCAGAATATGGCATTTGAAATGTTTAATAACCTAAGGATTTTATGACAATGAGACACATCTGCTCTTAGCTATATCAATCTACTGCAGAGAAGATAATGGTCATTGAAGAAACTCTGTATAGAGTTTTTTCCTTTATGGACAAAGATAGCCATGTGGGCAAAGAAATTTCTTTTGCTTCAGTTGCTGACAATATACTGTCCAAATTGGAAAAGTAGGATGCAAAAAAAAAGTGACTGCCAAACTTTGCCAAGACAGAGGTAGCAAAGTCCTTCAAAATTTTCTGCTTCTGAAAAAAAAGTATATTAGACATTCTAGGCATGTAAGCCAGAATTAGATGCCCCACCATTAGAGAGGAAATTTGGGTGACTGTCCAGAAAGCCTGATGTCCCTGTCATTAGGTAACATTTTGTTCTTCTGAGGTCTTTGATGGAGTGAAAAACTAGATAAACCTACAGTTTTTCTTAATTATGATAAAAAGTAAATTAGGCATAAAAATTTAGACTCACCAAGATAGAAAATAGGGTATTTTCTCAATTTTTGCCAAATACAAGTAGACTGGCTATTTTAACTGTAATTCTTACTTGATATCTGTTTTTGTTGTATATAATTTTATTATGTTAAAGCTAAAATGGTCCTTCTTAATTAGACAAAATAGGGAAATGCTGTGGAATAATCCTTCTGTACACCTTGTGAATATATATTGCTATGATTGGTTGAATAAACAAGTAGACTGGCCTATAGCTGAACAAGATAAAGTTAGGTAGGAAAGCCAAACTTGGAATGATGGAATGAGGAAGGGTGGAATCAGAGGAGCTGCCAGAAAGACACAGGGAGAAGCTAGATGAATATGGTGTACTGAGAAAAAGTACCAAGCCACATCGTAGATCAAAGATAAGAAATACGGGTTAATTTACATGTAAGAATTAGTTAGCAACAAGCCTGAGCTATTGTCCAGTCCGCTTGTTTATTAAACCAACAATAGCAATATATATTCCCACAGAAGAGTTATTCCACAGCACTTGTATAGCAAGATCTTAAGGTTGATTGATTCCCAACTTTCTGAGGAACCACAATATTGATTTGTATAGTGACTGTACCGTTTGTACTCCCACCAGTAATGAAGAAGTGTTCTGCTTGCTCCACATCCTCGCCAGCATGAGCTGTCACATCTGTTATTGATCTCAACAATTCTGACAAGTGTAAGATGGAATCTCAAAGTAGTTTTAATTTGCATTTCCTTGATGACTAAGGATGTTGACTGTTTCTTCGTTTCTTAGGCATTTGAGTTTCTTCATTTAAGAATTCTCTCTTTAGATCTACCCCATTTTAAATTGGATTATTTGGGTTTTAGATATCTAGGTGTTTTTGTTGTTTTTTATAGTTCTTTATATATTTGGACATTAGTCCTCTATTTCTGTTCATATGAAAAATTGGTGTGTAATTTTCTTTGTTGGGTTTTTAGGTGGTTTGTGTATCAGGGTAACTGTGGCTTCATAAGACAAATCGAGCTATGTTCCTTCTGTTTCTATTTTGTGGAATAATTTGAGGAGTAGTGGCATTAACTCTCATTTGAAGGTATGATAAAATTCTCTAAAATCATCTAGGCATAAATTTCTTTTAGTCTGGGAGACTTTTGATGACTGCTTCTACTTCACTAGGGGTTATCTGATCTTGATTTAACTTTGGTAAGTGGTACATATTGAGAAAGTTACTCTTTTCTCTTAGATGTTCCACTTTTTTAAATATAAGCTTTAAGTATATCCTTATGATTCTCTGGATTTCCTTTGTATTTGTTGTTATATTCCCTTTCATTTCTGTTTTTGTTAATTTGACTATTTTTTCTCTGACTTTTAATTGGGTTGGATCAGTATTTCTCTATCTTCCTGATTTTCTTGAAGAATCAATTGTTTGTTTCATTGATTATTTGTATTTTTCTTTGTTTGTATTTCATTTATTTTAGTCCTCAGTTGGATTATTTATTACCATCTACTCCTTTAGGATATGCTTATAACTTTTTTCTAGAGCTTTTAGGTGTTTTATTAAGCTCTTGGTAGAGTTCTTTCTAGTTTGTTTGCTTGTTTGTTTTAATGTATGCATTTAGTGCTGTGAACTTTCCTCTTGGCACTGCTTTCATTGTGTCCCATAGGTTTGGATATGTTGTGCATTCATTATCATTGAATTCTAAAAAATCTTTAATTTCTTTATTTATGTCAGTCTTAATAAAAATAATCCATTTTTATTAAGTAAATAGTTATTCAATTTCCAGGAGTTTACATGCTTTCTGTTGTTTCTGTTGATGTTGATATCCAGTTTTAATCTATGGTAGTCTGATAAAAGACATAGAGTTATTTCAGTTTTCTGGTATCTTGATAAGACTTGCTTTTTGTCCAAGTATGTGGTCAGTTTTGGAGAAAGTTACACGAGGTTCAAAGAAGAAGGTATATTACTTCGTGTTAGGATGAAATATTCTCTAAATATCTGTTAGGTACATTTGGTTTATAATATCTGCTCATCCAAAATTTTCTTTGTTTAGTTTTTGTCTGGATGACCTGACTATTGGTGAGAGTGGGATACTGAATTATCCTACTATCAGTGTGCAAGGGTCCATATATTATTTAAACTATAGCAGTGTTTCCTTTACAAACTTGGATACCCTTGTATTTGGGCAATAGATGGTAAGAATTGAAAAGCTTGGTGAGCTTTTCCTTTGATGATTATGTATTTTCATTCTCTATCTCTTTTATTAGATTTGGTTTGAAGTCTTTTTGTTAGAAAATCGCTAAGCCAGATTTCTTATGTCCATTCATCTGGAATATTATTCCAGCCCTTTAATCTCAGGCAATGTCCGTTCTTGATGCGCAGGTGTGTTTCCCAGATGGATGGATCCTGTTTTTCCTTCATTTTTGAAAATATGTGTCTTTTTATTGGGGGAATTGAGATCATTGACATTGAGAGATGTCAATGACCAATGATTGTTGATTCCTGTATTTTGTTGTTGGTGGTGGTGGTGGTGATGGTGCTGATGCTGCTGGTGGTGGTGTTGCTGCTGCTGCTAATGGTAGTAGTGATGTGTGCGTGCTTCCCATCTTTTGATTTTTCTAGTATGAAATTATTTATTCCCTGTGTATGATGTAGATAACCTCCTGAGTTTGGAGTTTTCCTTCTAGCACATTTTGTAGAGTTGGATTTGTAGATATATGTTGCTTCAATTTAGTTTCATCATGGAATATCTTATTTCCTCCTTCCATGGTAATTGAAAGTTTTGTCAATATCTGTGGTCTCTTAGAGTCTACAGCACCTCTGTTCATACCCTTCCAGCTTCATTCCCTTCTCAATCTCCATTGAGAATCAGGTGTTATTCTAATAGGTCTGCATTTGAATGTTATTTGGTCTTTTTCCCTTGCAACTTTCAATATTCTTTCTTTGTTCTATATGTTTAATGTTTTGATTGCTATGTGCTATGTGCCTAGGGGAATTCCTTTTCTGGTGCAATCTATGTGGTGTTCTGTATGCTTCTTGCACCTTTATAGATTTCTGCTTATTTAGGCTAGAAAAAAAATTCTTCTTTGATTTGTTGGAACATTTTCTCGGCCTTTGAGCAAGGTTTCTTCTCTTTCCTCTATTTCTATTCTTAGGATTTGCCTTTTCATAGTGTCCCAGATTCCTTGGATGTTTCATATGAGGATATTTTGCATTTACTATGTTCTTTGATTAGAATATCTATTTTTTTCTGTTGTATCTTCAATGCTTAAGCGTCTTTCTTCCATCTCTTTATTCTGCTCATAAAGCTTGCCTCTGTAGTTCCTGTTCAAATCCCTAAAATTTTCATTTGCCAAATTCCCTCATTTTGGGTTTTCTGTATTGAGTTTATTTCCATTTTTAGGTGTTGAACAGATTTATTATTTTCTTACACTGTGTTTTTTTCCTGAATTTTCTTAAGGAATTTATTGATTTTCTCTTTAAAGACTTTCAAAATCTTCATAAAGGCGGTTTGAAGGTCTTTTTCTTGTGTTTCAGCTATGTTGGAATATTCAGGGCAAGCTGTGGTAGGAGAGCTGGGCCCTGATAGAGACATATTGCCCTGGTTGTTATTGATTGTGATTTGCACTGCATTTAGGCATCTGGGATTGGGTTGATTGTAGGCCACGGTGCTGATTGATGGATTTGCCTTCATTGAGTGTGTATTTCATAATTTTGTGTTTGTTTCCTCTTATGATTTTCAAAGAGTATGATGCCTGAGTGTTTCCTGTTTTTCTGGCTTGCTCAGCTGATATGTTCCCATTGAATGCCTGCTGGTGTGGGAGACTGAGATACTAGGGTGAGTTGGAGAAGAAAGTTTAGAGAAGACCTTTGTAATCTGTTGGGGATGTGGCCAGAGCAAAAAAGAAAGGCTGCAAAAGGTTTTCTGCTACTGAACTGTAAATGAGACTAGGGGTTTGGACTTAGGGGAGAAGACAGAGTGGTATAGTTCTACTGTCAGACTACTTGTTGTCCTAGAAGTGGCCCTTGAAACAAGTAGATAGAGGAACGTTATAGAGGCGATATTTGTTGGATCCACAGGAAATAGAATGAGGTGGGCATTCAGGGAAGGCTGCCATGAGTGTTCTCTTGCAGAACAAGGGTTGAGACTTCTGGAGCATAATTTATATAGCATTTTATTTATTTATTTATTTATTTTGGATTTTGGAGATAGAGTTTCTCTGTAGCTTTGAAATTTGTCCTAGAATTAGCTCTTGTAGACCAGGCTGGTCTCAAAGTCACAATGATTCACCTGCCTCTGACTCCAGAGTGCTGGGATTAAAGGTGTGTGCCACCATCTCCTGGCTATGTACCATTTATGATCATGCCACTCAGTGACATGAATATGTTTTAGAAAATACTGAGATGGTCTCATCATCATATGAACTTATGGCTCATATTTTATAAGTCTATGTATATATATTCATAGCTAAATATATATTAGACTCTATAATATGACTTATACCTCATATAGCAAGTTATTAAAAGTTATTATTATATATAAGTACATATATACATATATATGTATATATATATATGAAATAAGTCAGTGGAGAAAAATGAACTGTTAACAACTCAGTTTAACTGTAAATAAAAAGAGGGATTTACTGGTGTGAGAAGTCAGCACACTCAAACCATGATTCTCAGTACCTAAGGGTACAAAAGCACATCCTGTGCAGGATCTGTGAATAAGTTTTCATAATCGCCAGTAGGAAGGAGGAAGGGCCTAGAAAAGCTAAGTCCAGAAGAATTTTTTTTTATTCTTTGTTTTTGTTTTGCTTTGTAAACTGTCTTATCAAGCTTCTGGTGTAAGATAAGGTAGATTCTCTGGTTTTATGACCTCCAGGGTCCAGGATGTGGGATGAGTATTGACTACTTTCCAGTAGTCCACAGGTATCAAAATTCTTAAATACCTGGGCTTATTTTATGGTCCTGATCTTATTTTTCTGCAGGGGGTATTTCTTTATTCCAGATACTTTATATATAAAAGACTGTTGTTGCTGTCTGGTTCCATAATTATGGAATAGGGAATATAATTTGGGGGTTCAAAGGTGTGGAATGATTCCAAAAGAAATATTGTTTTCATTTTATCATTTGTAGTGGAATAAGTGATGAAAGGTATTAAATCCAGGAGGAATACTCATAAAAGTTTAAAAGGCAGGGTAAATGCACGCATATAAAGATAATAATTAGAGGAATAGTAAAAGGAAATTCCAGGATGAGAGAAAACCTAGATCCTATCCAAAGGATAAGACTTGTTGAATTCACTATGCTGGCCCATAAATCTTTGGATCCCATCTCAAACCAGTGTGGATCTGTTGGTGTAGAAGTGGCATTGTTCCTGGAAGAGGCCACAAGTTCCCCAGTTGAACACAGTATGAAAATTTAATCCTTTTTGATTTCAAAGAACACCAGTGCTCAGAAAATTTAGTTGATCTTGAAAGGTATTAAACTGATTTGAAGTTTAATCTGGGTAAGCATATATAGGAATTTTCCCACAAATTGAAATAAGACAAGATTTATAGGTAAGAGTGGGAAGGGGGTAAAAATGCGTTATTTAATAGACTTCTTTTTTTCTTGAAGTTCAAGTTGAAACAGGATGAAACATGATATATCTTATAAATATCTCTCCTATAATGGAGAAATTAGATCCCTTTCCCCATCTCCAGCAATATTTGAACCAAGAACAGACACAGACAAGTTGAAAGCAGAAAGTCAAGTGAGGCAGGTGACGAAAATCTGATGTATTTTATCTCTTTTGGGAAAAGTAGTGTCCACCTGCGATGTGGTTTATGTAGTCTTATGGGGAGCCATAGTAGCAAAAGTAAGATTATATTAGTAAAGTTGGAGTCAACCCACAGGATACAGTGTTGGGACCTGGACTATAAAGACACATAGCAGGACCTGGCAGTCCAGATTTATTTCCCTTTAATATGGTTTTTTGAGTTGGCATTGTGGAGGAGAACATTTTAAGAAGTTATAAATTAATCCAAAAATTTCTGTCTCTAAATTTGAAATTCAGAGGTATCCTGTTAGGTGAAATGGAAAACCAAAGGCAATGTCAGTCAGGTAGCAAGTAAAGTGCAGGAAGTGTGATCTGGAATTTAAGACAGGTGAAGACACATACAGCAAAGAGATTGGGTAAGAAGAAGTTGTGGGTTTTTTTTTTTTTTAGAAGTTTGGTAGAGAATTTCATTGAAATATCTTGGGAAAGTATAGCATTAGGGGAACATGTCTGAAAACATTACTTGTGAGCATGAGTAAGTTCCCTCTTACATAAAGGGTAGCTAGAGTGATGTCTTGTAGTTAGAGTCCACTCTCTGGAAACCAGTTAACTAGGATTACAGAGAACAATAGTTAGTCTATACCATTGTGGATGCCAGTGCGAGGGAAGTACATTGTGATTCCTATTTACAAATATTACCCAGGGAAGTTTTATTGTTTGTGATCACATTAGGTGTCATCATTCAATGGTGATGAGAGGGTGGAAGGGTAAGAGGTGAAAGGATGAACTGGAGAAAATGAGGAGTTATTGTGACAAACTTTATTCAGTCAGAAATAAAGGGAAGGAAAGGAACCTGCATCCAGAGGATGTTACTGGGGTCTAGAAGTTCATGAAATGTCTTGAATCAGGGGATCAGCCAGAGATCTGGTTGTAGATCTGTGGGAGCCAATTATCATTGTTGTAGGATAAAACTCATCTGAAGAAATCTCCTCTATAATGAAGATAGGAAGGCAGGTAGGGTTTTTTAAATAAAGTAAGAGGAGGAGTAGGGGGATTGAATTTAGACATATGGATCAAATCTGAGAGTCATTAGCATTTTGCTGCTGTGAGGATAGTACTATGACCTTGGAATGCCCTTCATACTTTTTGATAAAGTGTTTGGTATGTGTGGAGTACTGAAATATTTCCATTGTCGGGGCTCAATGTAGAAGTTTAAACCAGCTAGAAGATGTAGAACCTTTAATCTATTTAGATTCAAGTGAGTTTCCAAAAATGTGGGAAAGTGTGTGGTGGAGAGAGTAAATAATAAAAATAGGGCCTGATTTTTTTTCACATTCAGTAGGCTGACTGTCTTGTTGACTGTCCTTTGCTTTACAGAAGCTTCTCAGTTTCAGGAGGCCCATTTATTTATCGATGCTCTTATTGTCTGTGCTACTCGGGTTATATTTAGAAAGTGTTCTCCTATGCCCATGCATTGAAGGTTACTTCCCACTTTCTCCTCTATGAAATTCAGTGTGGTAGAATTTATATTGAGGTCTTTAATCCATTTGGACTTAAGTTTTGTGCATGGTGACAGATATGGCTCTATTTTCATTCTTCTACAGATTGACATCCAGTTATGCCAGCACCATTTGTTGAAGATGCTTTCTTTTTTTCCATTGTATCTTTTTTGCTTTTTTGTCAAAAATCATGTGTTCATAGGTCTGTGAATTAATATCCTGGTCTTCAATTAGATTCCATTTGTCAATGTCTCTGTTTTTATGCCAATACCAAGCTGTTTTCTTTACTGCATCTCTGTAATAGAGCTTGAAGTCAGGCATGGTAATGCTTCTGACAGTTCCTTTATAGTACAGGATTGTTTTGGCTATCCTGGGTTTCTTGCTTTCCCATACATCAGACAAAGAACTGATCTCCAGAATATATTGTAACATGAGTGGGGGCTTGCTTGTTGTTGCTGGGGTTTTTGTCCTGACTAGTACCCCACAACTGTTTAGCCCCAAAGAAAATCACACATAGGTCTCCATAAATTATAAAGCTGATTGGCCCATTGGCTCTAACCTCTTATTAGCTAACTTTCACATCTTGGTTAACCCATTTTTTTTTATCTATGTTAGGCATGTGTCTCAGTATCTTTTTCAGTGGGGCAGATCACATCCTGCTGCTTCGGTGGTCTGGGCAGGAGTAGGAGGAATCAACTTCCTCCTTCCCAGAATTCTCCTGTTCTCATTACATCATTTTTACTTCCTGTCTGGTTTTTCCCCCTATATTTCCGCCCTGACCAATCAGCATTTATTTATAACATGATTGACAGAATACAGACAATTCTCCTGCAATATATAAAGAACTCAAGAAATTAGACATTAAAATTCTAAATAACCCAATTAAAAAGTGGTTACTGAACAGAGAATTCTCATCAGAAGAATTTCAAATGGCCAAAAGATACTTAAGAACATGTTCTTTGTCCTTAGCTATCAGGGAAATGCAAATCAAAACAACTTTGAGATATCATCTTACACCTGTCAGAATGGCTAAGATCAAAAACACTAATGATAGCTTGTGCTGGAGAGGTTGTGGAGGAAGGGGGAACACTCATCCATTGCTGGTGGGAATGCAAACTTGTGAAACCACTTTGGAAATCAGTGTGGCAGTTCCTCAGAAAACTGGGAATCAGCCTACCTCAGGATCCAGCAATTCCACTCTTGGGAATATATCCAAAAGATGTTCAATCCTACTACAAGAGCATTTGTTCAACTATGTTCATAGCAGCATTATTTGTAATAGCCAGGACCTGGAAACAACCCAGATGCCCCTCAACTGATAAAGAAAGTGTAGCACATCTACACATTAGAGTACTACTCAGCAGTAAAAAATAATGACATATTGAATTTTACATGAAAATGGACAGAATTAGAAAAATCATCCTGAGTGAGGTAACCCAGACCCCCTCCCCCCCCAAAAAAAACAAATATGGTATGTACTCACTCATAAGTGGATACTAGTCATAAACAAAGGGCAATGAGCCTATAGCTCAGGATCTTAGAGAAACTAAGTAATAAGGTGAACCCAAAGAAAAACATAAATAGATCCACCTGGAAATTGGAATCAGACAAAAATTTGGGAGCAGGAGGTAGGGTGGGGGGAGAAGGAGAGTGGAGGAGAACTTGGGGGAATGGGATGGTTGAGATGGAGGAAGGACAGATATGAGAGCAAGGAAAGAGATATCTTGATTGAGGGAGCCATTATGGAGTTAGCAAGAAACCTGGCTTTAGAAAAATGCCCAACAACCCACAGAGATGAACCCAGCTGAGACCCTAATCAATAGAGGAGAGGGTGTCTGAACTGGCCTTACCCTGTAGTCAGACTGATGATTATCTTAAATATCTCCATAGAACCTTCGTCCAACAGCAGATGAAAACAGAGGCAATGACTCACATTGGAGCACTGGACTGAATCCCCAAGATCCAGTTGAAGAGTGGAGGGAGTGAGAGTAGGAGCAAGGAATTCAAGACCATGAAGGGGTCATAAACTGAGACAGTTTGCTTGAGCTAATGGGAGCTCACCAACTCCAACTAGACTGAGAGTGAATGAGCATGGGAATAACCAAGCCCCCCTGAAGGGGGTTGACAGCTGGGGCAGGCTGAGGGGCCACTGATAGTGACACTGGAATGTGTCTCTACTTGCATATACTAGCTTCATGGGATCCTATTCTCTTCAGATGTAAACCTAGTTCAACCTAGTCGTAGTAGGGAGGGCTTTGGACTTTCCACAGGGTGAGGTGCATGGCACTCCCTTAGGGTTGGAGGAGTGAGGGGAGGGTATGTGGAGGGAGAGCGAGGGGACTGGGAAGAGGGGAGAGAGGGAGAATTTGGATTGGTATTTTTTAAGTAAAAAAAATAAAAATTGAAAAATAAATGTGTTATTCTACATATTTAAAATAAATAGGGCCACATAATCCTGGAATTACTAGGTGCCTGCCATATAAAATTCAAAGGGATTTAGGTTTAAGGATTCCTGTAAAAGGTGTTGGATCTTCAAAAGGACTAGTAGGAGAAAATTGGTACAGTCTAAGTATAATTTTTTACATATTTGTTTGGGGGTTCTTTTATTATTCAGTTCAGTCCATGTTCTCTGCTTTGTCAATGTATTGGGAATTGTATGAAATATGTGTGCTCCATTTGATGCTAAAAGAACATGGCTAGAGACTTCAAGGTTTTTTTTAATTTTATTAAAAACATTTTATCAATTCTTTTTGTAAAAAACACAAGGAAGAAACCTGGCCAATCAACATATGGTTGTGACCACAAAGAGAGGGACTCAACAAACAACAAGAGTCTAAAAACATACAAAAATTCTTCTATCATCTCTCCAGCAATTGTCTATGCTTTTCCATTAAATTGTTCTTAAAAATTCCATACATCCCCACTGGTACCATCTGTCCCAATAGCAGACAGTAAGAGAGAGCAGGCTTGTTATATCATTTTTTTAAAATTTTCATCCATTTTACATACTAACCACAGTTTTCCCTTCTACCCCTCCTTCCACTCCCCCCACCTGTCTGCAGCCCACCCCCATCCATTCTTCCCAATGAGTAAGGCATCCTATGGGGAGTCAACATAGCCTGGCACACCAAGTTGAGGGAGGACCAAGTCCCTCCTCCCTGCCTCAAGGCTGAGCAAGGCATCCCACCATAGGGAATGGGCTCCGAAAAGCCAGCTCATGCAGCAGGGTTAGATCTTGGTCCCACTACCAGGGGCCACTCAAACATACCAAGCTACATAACTGTAACCATATGCAGAGGACCTATTTCAATTTCATGCTGGCTCTACAACTGTTAGTCTAGAGTTCATAAGTTCCCATGAGCTTGGTTCAACTGTTTATATAGATCCGCCACCACGGTCTTGATCTTCCCTTTCTTATATAATCCCTCCTCCCTCTGTTCTAATAGAATCCCAGAGTTCAATCTGATACTTGACTGTGGATCTCTGTATCTGCTTCCATCAGTTACTGGGTGAAGGCTCTATGAGGACACTTAGGATATTCCCTAATCTGATTACAAGGGAAGGTCACTTTGTGGCACCCTCTCCACTATGAGTCTGGTATCATCTTTGTGGATTCCTGGGAATTTCCTTAGCACCAGGTTTCTCCCTAACCCCATAACCTCTATCAAGATATTTATTTCATTGCTCTCCTACTTCATCCCTCCCCCATCTCTACCATCCCATTCCTTCATATTCTCATCCCCTATACCCTCCCCTCTACCATCCACCCTCACACCCAATTTACCCAGGAGATCCCATCTATTTCCAATACTCAGGGTGATCCTTTCATTCCTCTTAGGGTCTTCCTTGTTACCTAGCTTCTCTGGAGCTGTGAATTGTAGTCTGATTATCCTTTGCTTTACATATTCTTATAAGAACATAGCATGTTTGTCTTTCTGAGTCTTGATTACCTCACTCAGGATGTTTTATTTCTAGTTCCACCAATTTTCCTGCAAATTTCACAAAACCATTGCTTTTTACAACTGAGTAATAGTCCATTTGTGTAAATGTATCACACTTTCTTTATCCATTCTTCAGTTGAGGGACAACTATGTTGTTTCCAGGTTCTCGCTACTATGAATAATGCTACTATGAACATCATTGAGCAAGTGTTCTGGTGATATCATAGAACAATCTTTGATCTTGAGGTAGAATGATTCCCAATTTTCTGTGAAGTCTCCATACTGATTTACAAAGCAAGTGGCAGGACTCTGGTAACTAACCTTCACCAGATTACTCATCAGCGGTTAACAAAACTTTCTGAGTTGCTCAGACCAAAGAATATACACTTAGATTGGACAGCATAGTGCAGGATGTCTCAGCCAGATGTCAGGCTTATGCTCAAGTGAATCCAAATTTGAGAGCCCTTATCCAGGAAGGGCCCAAATGAGAGATCAACACCTTGGTGGACTCCGGAAAAACTGACTTCACAGAGATCTGGCCTACTGGGGGATGTCAAAAAGACTCACTGGTTTTTATGCTCAGCCTTTCCAGGTGAATACACATATTTAGCATCCAGGCTGAAACTTTTCAAATAGTAGCAAAAAGATCTCCCCATGGTCCCCTGATTTAGCCTTCCCCTAGCACTGGGGTCAAATAATGGTCCTACATTCATAGCAAAAAAATTTTCAATTAGTAGCTAAAGATTTAGACATAGATTGAAAACTTCATTGTACATATAGGCCTCAGTGTTCTGACCAGGAAAAAAACAGTAAACTGGATATTAAAGGAAATTTTAACAAAACTCTCAGAAGAGTCCAGCAAAAATTGGATAAGCCTCATTCCTTTGTTTGGCTTCAGTCCACTGTACCCTATGAAGTGAAGTATTTAGCCCCTTATGAGATTGTTTGGAAGACCTCCCCAACTAATTCCAAGGTTCAGGGACCAGCAGTTGGCAGAACTCTGTAACCATTCTTTTCTCAAGTAACTGATGGCCCTCCAGTTCTCCATACAGGCTAGTCATTGAGAGACCCAGCATGCTTCTAAGTCTATAACCCACTTCCCCTTGTTCAAGTCCAATGATGCTACCTGGGTCAAACAAATAGCCAAGGAGCTACTGAAACTAACCTGCAAATGGTAATTCTCTCCCCTCCTACAGTTTGAAGGTAACTCACCATGGATCTCCAGCCCCAAAATCAAAAATTAGAACTTACAGGCACTGCTACCAAATGAACTGCTTCTGGACTATGGACCTATTGAATTTAATGTTTCATTGATCCTCAGACCCTTCCACTCTCTGCCCCTCTGTCTCCTTCTAAGTCTTATGTTTTGAACTACGTGTATGAACTATGGGTGTGAATCATGGTCCAACCTCCCACTGTCTTCAGGCCTGAACTGGAAAATGAGGAAGACAGATATAGGGAAAGTATTGGTAAATGTGACTACAGACCAGCAACCCATATTCTATACTGACTTTTACTTGCTGATGCCTACTTTAAATATCTAATAGCACTGGATAAAGAAAATATATAGGAATTCATCTTTTGAGGTAATATATAGAGTTTACAATTCTATGCATGCCCTGTGGCTAGGGACCAGTCACCATAAACAAGGAGTTTTCTTACAAAAGTTGGGACTGTAAAACTGGACCTCTTAAGAAAACTACTTTAGACTTCGGAACCAACCGCCCTCTTTAGGCACATAACATCAACCAGCCCAGGCACTGGGTCCGAATCCTCGGGGCACCCAAGCGGGAGGGAGTTCCTTTGTTTCTATGCCCTGCCTGTAACAAGCAGAGTAGGCGCCTTGTTTGCAACCTGCCCATCCAGCACAGAGGCCTGATCTCTAGGCGCCAGGAGACCCAGCCTTGGGGTGAGTTCCTGGCCCGGCGGCGCCAGACTGGGATGGGGAGCTCAGAGGTTCCATGACCCCCTAGCTTTCTTGGGCTCTCTGCAGGGCTTCTACTC
>NW_004949111.1:6263303-6266403 GCF_000317375.1 Microtus ochrogaster
CTCTTATACTATACTATATATGTACTATACCGATGTAAAGTACATATCCAGCCTCTTTTCCCACTTTGGGATCCATTTGCTGTTCCGTGTTCCAGCAGATGATTGTGATCTGTGAGTCTACTCCTAAATAAATAATCCTCTATTATACTCAGTTCTGAGCTAGTGTGGGATTTCTTTTAAGCATCTGTCTTCACATAGGGATAGGAACTAACCAGACTCTTAACCCATTGACTGACAAAACTCTTTGTGATGGGGGTAGTCCAAATTAACTTTAGAATACTTATAAGGGGCTAAAACTTGTATAATATCCAAATTTTTAACCTAGAGACATCCCCTTATTCTGATGCCTGCTATTCTGAATAATGACTTGATTCATCTGTATAACAATATTTCTGAGCCCCCGAGACCACTTGTTAGCAATGGACCAAGTATTTGACTAAATATTCCTCTTCTGATAAGTTTCTAAACATGTAAACAGGTTGCTTAGGACCTAAAAGGAATAAAACAATAGTGAGATTCCTTTTCATATATGATCCTACACAATTGGAGTGTCTTAAACTTACTTCTCATGAGATAAATAAAACTATCTGGCTTTGGGAAAAACTTATAGAATCTATGCTAATTGATCAGGAATAATTTTTTAAAAAATCTTGTCAGGGTTGGAAAAAAATCTTCATGAGAGAGAGAAAGAAGAAAGAGAGAGAGAGAGAGAGAGAGAGAGAGAGAGAGAGAGAGAGAGAAAGAAAGGAGAGATGGAGGGAGGAGGCAAGGAAGGAAGGAAAGAATAAAGAAAGAGAAACAAAGAAACAAAGGAAGGAAAGAAAGAAAGAAAGAAAGAAAGAAAGAAAGAAAGAAAGAAAGAAAGATCAGATAATTGACATCAGTCTTTATTCTCTTGATCTCCCTGGCTAACAACTCTATCAACATTGACTAGGCTTTTAATTCCCATTCTGATGGAATTGACAGTAGGCTCTGCATCTTAAACTATGTGGCCAATAATGTATAAGCTCAATAAAATTAATGATCTTTAGAACAAGCTCCACCTCTTTAGAGCAGGACGAGTACACAATTCAACTCATTCACTAAGACAACCGGGGAATATAACAAAACTCCAGACCTATAACGTTTTCAGAGTCACATGCACTGTCCTGACCAACCAATTCAAAGAAGTTTATCAACATCGGTACTCAGATTGCATTGGGGAGCATTGTCAGCCCAAGTGATGTAATGTTCACACACACACACACAAACACACACACACAAAACAAAACAAAAAATACATGTAGACATATGTATAAATATATGTTCATATACATTCATGTATATTATACAATATGATTTATAATATATAATCATATGTTTGATTGTTATATAGAATATATTATGTTATATTATATATTGCATGTTATGTGCGGTCATAATGTATATGAGCATATATTAGACAACTTATAATCATATAATATGTGTTATATAGTATGCATGTGCATATAATACATATATAGCCAAATTTGAAGCAAGCTTTAATTAAAAACAGGCCAGATGGATGGGCTCTGTCCAGGCCCATCACCGGGTTTACAGAAGATGACCCTGAATCAAGTTTTCCAATGGATTAAGTATGTCCCATCAGGTCCAATCAGATTTAGAAGCATAGATCCTGACAAACTTCTGGCCTACATCCAATCAAGGGCAAGAGTACATCCTGATGTATTTTCAGCATGTGAACCCCCCGGTCTATATGTGATCAAGCACATCCCATACAGATAGGTCAACAAAAGTTGTTTAGGGGAGTGAAAACATGTGTCTTATTACCTCCCATAATTTCAGGAATTATCTATGCTTCCAGATCACAGGAATTTTTCTTCCATGGATATCTAAGGCATAGTTATTAAAACTTAAAATTTAACTTTTTCTCTCACATTTCCCCCTCATGTTGCATTCTGAGTCAAATCCTTTCCTCTGTGATGTGTTCCTGTTTATATTGGGATCTAATAACCATCAGCTTAATGTTACCCAGACAGTAATTATCAATTAGTTAAGGCATCAGTGATGCAAGAGTCAACAACAGTTAGAAGAATCAGGAGGGCCAGAGGCCTTGTGATGGTTGACACCTGAGTTAGTATCTATAAGAAACCTGGAAATGAGAATGGGGAATAGGTATTTACTTCATCACAGGTCCCCTTTTCTCAAGGGTTATTTTGAGTGCAGCCAGATTATTTCTAATGATTCCTGATTGGTTTATATAGAAACAACAATTTTATCTTAAAGCTGTATAATAACCTCCCTGTTACATACAGCAGGTTGAGTACCTTATCATATTATAGAAGCATTCCAGCTAATAAATCTTCCTCTTGATAGATCTTAGTCTATTTGGTTAAAACAGGTATCTTTTTTAGTATGCCAATATGCACTATAGGTAGCTATTTTGTTCCCTAAGGCAAGGAGTTTCATTTTGAACTAACACTCCAGCCTGTTGGGATGTAAGGAATAGCATACTCTTTTCCGTAACTACTTCCTCATGAAAATAGGGATGGCAAGAAGGGAATCCAGGTAACGGGACATTCATCAGAAGCATCTGCTTCACTGGCCCAGCTGAAAAGACAAGAAGGGATTCAGGTAACGGGACATTCATCAGAAGCATCTGCTTCACTGGCCCAGCTGAAAAGACAAGGAACATTCACATTAGCTAGACTGGTCCACAAGAGTTTTCAGCAAATCTAGGACTCAAAGTCATTTGGTCGTAGTCAGTAGCTAATGTTAGCATGTGTGTGTCAGCCAAGTAGAAATCTACTGAAACAGATATAGACTAGGGGCAGAAGTTAAAATTTGGGAACTTAAATGAAAATATTACATTTGGAGCTATCAGGCCAATAGTCCTAGTAGTTGGGGGAGAGGAGGAGTTTCAAGACCAGGAGAGAGATCCCATCCTCAGGAATAGATTGGAGGGAAATCTTAGGCTGTACTTGATGGAGGAAGGTCATTGGTTGATTAAATAAAGAAGCTGCTTGACCTGATAGGTTAGAACATAGGTGGGAGGAGCAGACGCTGGGAGGAAGAGGAAGTGAGCTCAGAGACTGGACAGCTCTCCTCTCAGAGGAGCAGA
>NW_004949111.1:6266667-6278383 GCF_000317375.1 Microtus ochrogaster
GAGAAAAGGGCTAGAGCTAAAGAGCCAAGCAGTGATTAAAAGAATACAGTGTCCGTGTAATTATTTCGGGGCATAAGCTGGAGGCGGCCGGGGTTCTGGGGACACAGCTCCGCCGCTCATATTACTACATGTACTTCTCTGGAATCCTTTTGACCTATGAAAAGTAGATCCAAGTCTTGTGACTCCCAAGATTCTCTGAAGCTTATATGATTTTTTTTAATTTATAAAATGACATAAAAGTTTTTGATACAATGACATTACCAATCTGTACTGAAATCCATAGTGTAGAAAAAGCAGGTAACAGGAGTCGTAAAACAGTTGGAGTTGACTCACAACTTTGAGTCCTAGCAAAAGATATATAGTTAGTTTAAAAGCAAGAACATTTTTCTTCTGTCCAGAGAGGTAGATGTAGTTTAAACAAAGATATTTTTAGCTCATTGAGAAGCACCTTCAAGTCTATACTTAGAATACAACCAAAAGAAATCTAAAATCTCGAGTTTATGACTGAACAGTAAGCAGTCAGTGATATACCAGCTTATCAGAACTCCCATGATCAATGCTAAAAATAAACTTTTGAAATCTTAATGTAATAATAGCATAGAAGGGAAAAGAAATCTGAAAGATTTCACATCTTCTCATACCTTAAACCACTTTCTTATACCTTTACAGCTTTAATTTATGCCTTAAATAATTTTCTGAGACCCTCGGTGCCAAAGTGACAACAGTACCAAACTGAAGATCAGCCCCAGGTAGCTGAGGGTATACAATGACAGAAGCAGCATGAAGTTGTGGCCACTACTGCATTTACCCACCAACTTCCAAAAGTCAAAGGGGACCAGGAGCTCTGAGGACACATCTGTGCAAACAGCTGTGGCCTCACTCTGCAGGCCAGGCCCAAGCTCCTACTGTTCAGACCACCCACTGAAGTCCCAGACAGCCCGCAGAAGCAGAAGACATCCTGGATAGCTCCAGTGTGCTCAGACACCCAGGGTGACCCAGGCCTCGGTCCCTGGAACCCCAGCTTTTCCAGCAATGTGCTACCATTCCTGGATAGGCTGCTGAAGCCAAAGGGGGGCCCCACCTGCCCTTCATACACTACTCCAAGGTCTGTGGGGACATTTGTACAGAGCCACAGACCTATCAGGACCATGAGGAAGGACAGAAGCACTGGAAGAAGCAGGCGGCTCAGATGTCAGGCAAACAGTCTAGGTGAGGTCAGAGAGGGGCCCAGAGCCTTCACTGCAGCCTGTGTACTGTGTCCTGAACTGGAGTGGATGCCCATGCTGCTCACATGAGGGGAGCTAGGCACCTGAAGTTACACACTAGGCTTGGGAGACTATTACCTCCAAGGCCATGCCTCAGAGTGTCACCTACACCCAAGGTTCAGACAACAAGCACCCTTTGACTTCAGTCAAAAAGGAAGCTCACACAAGTCACAGCTCCACACACCTCAGACCTGGCCAGCACCAGCCTCTGGGCCCTCATCTCCCATGCTGCCACACAGCTCAGTTTTCCCTGCCGCGGTGAATTTGGCACTCCCAAAGATGACAGGTCACTCCACCCCACCTGTCAGCACCCCTCTAAGACGGAGAGCTAGTGATCAACAGTTAAGAGGGGTAGAAAATTGTATCAATCCTTTATTTCTAACGATTACCGGGGAACTTCTGTGGTTCTTGGGCAACATCTGTATGCCCACCGATGGCATTCAGGAGCCAAGTTTGGTTCTGCCTCCTAAGGATTCAGTCTTTATATGGAGACACCAGGCAAACCAAAACAGAAAAAAAAAAATGAGCCTTCCTAGCCGAACGGGCAGATAGGCGAGACAGACAACACACAAAAGAAGGAAAGGATGGGCTTACCCGCCAAAGGACCGAGGGGCATCTTCACTGAAAATATGCCATCTTGAGGGTACTGTGCAGCACCGCGAGTGAGGAGAGGAAGATGACTGGAACCTGTTCTGACCAAAACACAAAAATTACAGCAACAATGGGGGGGGAAGGGGACTCTGACCAGGCGAGATCAAAACCTTTTAGAAGTCCCTGTTCCAGGTGTCAGATATTGGCAGATATTGCCCTAATGGCTTCCTCAGGGGAGGGGATGAGAAGGTGCAGTCAATGTCTCAGACACTGGGAGTCAGGTAGAAGGCTTACAACAGTCTCATTTATTGAACAATAGGGAAAAACATATATACTTGCCCAGCACACAGGTGTTCTGATCCATTGACAGTTGACCTCTCATGCTCGTCTCTCATTGGTTAGGCACAATCAGAACCTCTGACAGCACCTGTTGCTAGGCACTCTAGAAACACTGCTTGATCACTCCTTATTGGCTAGGCATAGTCAGGACTTTTGACAGCACCAGGCGGATCCCAGGTTGGCTTCTTTTTTTTTTTGGGGGGGGGGACACTAGTAGGCCTTAACTTCTTATAACTAACAATTAACTTTTATTTCTTAATTAGCATTAATAATTTACAATAACTTAATAGCTTTCATAAGACTAGTATTTGCTGAGGTAGAGCTTGTGAACAGGGACTGCGGGAGCCAAGAGGCTAGCATTGCCCTTGACAAGTATCACAGTCAAACGTTAACGGATGGCCACACGTTCCTTTTGCCAGAGATAAGGAGAAGGGCTCCTTTTATATCAAGCAGGAACTTTATCCAAGTCTCGGAGGAAATGGGGGCTTTTGTCTAAATGCCTAACCTTGGGAAAATGACTTTATAGCTTTATCTCTGTTACATTTTAGTCTTAAAATTACAATTTCTCATTTGGATCTCCTTTTAGTATCAAAATAAAACTATTAACTTAAAAGCAGTCCACAGAGAGGCTGGGAACTTTTCTGATCCTTTTAGAATACACCATTACAGAATTTAACAGTTTCTTATATGACTCAGTTTATAGAAAATAGGTTAAGGAAAGAAATAGTTATGTGGCTGCCCAAAAGCTGTTCCTCATGAAACCTTCATGGCGATAAAGCCAGTAACAGCTGGGTGACTCTTATGTTACAAAATTTGGCTGCCAGCACAAGTACAAGGTACATTCTTGCAAGTGAAAACATTGAGATACAGCTTTAATATTTTATTCAAAAAACATCATTTTTAAATCCTATCATTCATAAACTTTGCTTTCTTACCAGGCCAGGAATTATAAAAAAATCTATTCTAATCCCAAATACCTTGGAGACTTATTATTTCCTGCTTGGTAGGAATACTCCATGTGGTCACCTTTAATCAAGATGGTAGTGAAGTCACATGACATCCATCTTCTACAATTGTAACAACGATAGCTCCAAGTTATGTGGCTGCCTAAAGATGGCAGCAAGCCATGTGATGCTAATAACCCCAAATGGAATCATGCCACATGGTTCCTTTAAGAGTACCTGTGCACAGGTTTTAACTATCAAGTCCCAGTATTACTAGTTTTGAGTTAACTTTTTTCATAGATTTTATAAGAATACCCAATGAATTTACAAATCTTCAGATACAGAAAGTTCATAAAAACTAATTCTAATTTTTTGACGGTATGCTTTGTTCTTTTCCCTGTCACTCTGTTAGATGGCTCAGACTGACATAGGATATAAAGGAAACTTTCAAATAAGCATGTCTGGGTCTAGATAAGAGAGAGTCATAACCCAACTCTAGAGCCAGCTTCCCAATAAAATAGAACATACAACAATATTAAAGCTATCCACACCAAAAGACATCTGAATTCCTGTTAACCTGAATACAGCGGCCATAAAACCAGCCATGACAGAAGTGGTGACTGGTGGCAGCAAAGACAGCAAAAATATCTGCCCCATTTCTGTTTAAGCTCCATGCTTGCAACAAAATTCACAGACACACCAGAAATTACAGACAGAAAATATTTTCCAATCAAACATGGAGACACAACTCTTTCAAGAAATACACAAAGTTTTCCAAAAAGACAAACAAAATTTTCCTCAGGAAACAAACTATACTTTCCATCCGAAACCAGAACCAGACAGATGGGCAAGGACTCACTGTATGTGCTGTGGTTCCATCAAATACCCTCCATGCCCCAGATAGAGAATGTACAAAACAGGAAGCCTCTGTAGATGCTTGCTGCTTTTCTCAGCATGGCAGTTCATTAGGATAATCTGGGAACTGGAGGCAGCCTCGGAGCCTTAGAAAATCTCAAGGTACGTACCTCCTGCAGTGGCCTCTCAGCTATAAAGTTCCAGACTAAAGGTTCATCTTTAGAATTTATGTATATGGTCTATATCTTGCTGGAGGCCTCCAGAAAATGTTAATGTTCAAGAAAAAGACAACTACCATAATTTAAAGTCAAATTAGAATCAAGCTTTAATTAAATACTGACCAGGTGAATGGAATCTGGCCAGGTCCATTTCTGGGTTTCCAGAAGATAGCTCTGAATCATATTTTCCAGTGGTTTAAGTAGGTCCCATCAGGTCCTATCAGAGGAAAGCGTACATCCTGATGTACATACTACCTATATCTTATCAAGGGAAAGTGTAGATGGAAACTGCTCTTTTATTTCCAGGCCATCCAGACCTGAATAATCATATGACTACAAATTTAACTATTATAAATGACTATTAGTTTGTAATTTTAAATTGTACATTACATTTTAAATGAGCTGTATAAGCATAATATCTTAAACAAGTGTAGAAATATACATATAACAAAATTGACCTTAAATTTGTATCAATAAACCAAAGTCCATACCAATATAAAGTATTCATATCTATATCATATCTTCCTCCTTTTTAAAGAACGTATTTGCTATGACCATTACCCACCCAATATCAACCCCCTTTAAATGAAAGCAAATATTTATAAACAATCATTTTGGGAATTCGCATGTTGTTTTCTCCAAACTGCTTCCTGCTATTTGTTGGGCAAAGTACTTTTAGGGTTCATAGAGAACTTTCCTGGGGTCTTGCTCAATCAAACCACATTAGCCTGGAAGGAATCCACAGGTTCCCATCCTTTGTGGAAACAAAAATCCTCTCTTTCAAAGTAACACATTCTTAGAATCAAATTTTGAACTCAAGGTACCTTTAAAATATATGTTGATTTGGCTTAGCAGTCCACACAATCAAATTTCCTCTGCAGTTAGCTCATTAATGGTCAAAAATTAAAAGAAAACAGTAGTACACATAATCCAGACTCTGCATATTTTCTAACTTTATGTAGCTTTTTAACTCTTTTATTTTTTAATATTTATTTTATCTTTACTCATTTAATCTATGACTGTCTGTAGTCTTTCTTCTCTCTCTCCTAAGCCCATGTACATTTATCCAACACTGTGCCCTATCTAGAAGTCTTTCACATCTGAATATGTCTTATTGTGTATCTGTAATTATTTTCTGTTCAGGAGAGTTTTTTCTTTCTTTTTTTTAAATGCTGAACAGTCATGGCTAGAACCAGTGCTGCAACTTTGCCTCTTAGCTCAGCCTCATCCAACTTGATGGAGGTATGGTCACCACCAGCTCCGTGATCCATGCTCACAACCTCTAACTCCAGGAATGCAGAGGGTCTATGTTGCCAGTAAGCAACTAGTAACATTCTATTTACAAACTCCATTTAAGTGCTCTATAGCAGGATCTCCTGAAAGCTCCAGAGCCATTTGTTTCACCAAGAAGTATGAACCAGAATTCCATCTCTTAAAGAAGCTGTGCCTCTGTTTGCAGCCAGAAAACAGAGGCTATCTGAAAAAAAATTTAGCTACCAAGAAGCTCCATTTGACTCCTGTTTTTTTTCAGTCTAGACACCCTTTTTTAAGATTTCTTAGGCTTTATGTGGATATTCTTGCCAAAAGTTTGGGTACCATTTGCAGATGGAGACTGCTCTTTTGTTTCCTGGCCTTCCATACCCGAATAATTGCACAAAACTATATTAATTACAACACTGTTTGGCTTACGGCTTAATCATATTTCTAACTAGCCGTTACATCTTAAATTAACCCATTTCTATAATCTATGTTTTTCCATGTGTCTGTGGCTTACTGGTTAGGTCCCAGCATCTTTCTCCTTCAGCAGTTACATGGCATCTGCCTGACTGCCTTTTTTCTCCCTGCATTCAGTTTAATCTTCCTACCTAGCTATATTCTGCCCTGCTATTGGCTTAAAAAGCTTCTTTATTAACCAATGGTAATAAAACATATTCATAGCATACAGAGGGGAATATCACATCAGGCAAGAGTGCATTCTGACATATTTCCTGAATGTGAATCTCCCAACCACTTCTGAACCTCCCACCTGCATTTGAGCAAACACACCTGGTACAGATTGATCAAACAAACTTGTTGAGAGGAGCAAAAATGTGTGGCTTATTATAGCCCATAAACAAAAGCCTCCAACATTTGGGTAAGGGGCCTGCATATCAGAGGCATTTTGTTTCATGGATCTCTAAAGCATAGCGATTAAAATTTAAAATGTAGCTTTGGTTTTCACGTTATATACTCACAACTGAGGATTTGAAATTAGGAACTGACATAAGAGACAACAAGTATTTTTCTTTCTGGGTCTGATTTACATCACTTAATATAATATTTTAAAAATTTTTTGTGATTCCCTTTTTCTTTACAAACAAATAGTATTCCACTGTGTATATGTGCCATATTTTCATCACCCACTCATCTGTTGCAAGATACTTAGGTTGCGTCTTTTTCCTGGCTATTGTGAGTAAGGCAGCAATGAATACTGAGAAGCATAACTTCATATTACACTCTAAATCTTACACTTATACCCACAGATAAGTGTAGCTACATCCACTCATCAAATAAACTTCTTGCTCCAGAAAACAAAGACTGTAAAAGAAAACCATAACTAGACACAATGCAGAGATCAATGGATCTTGGAGATCCCAGCCCCTCTGGATATATCTACATCACAACTCTTACACCTATACCTAAGGGAGAATCACAAAGGAGGATATGGAAAGATTGTAGAAGCCTGAATAATAGGAACTCTGCTGCATAACAGTCTTATCTAAAAGTGGCTTCATACACAAGACAATAACAATAACAATTGACATTCTAAACTGAATGGGAAAATTTTCCTAGAGCTCATCCCTAGACAAAGAATTATAGGCAACTAATGACTGCTAAAAGGAGAATTCATCTCTCCTAGGTGTGAGATCCCTTATTGGTTGTCCAATATAGGGTGACCAGCCTAGATATCATATAGAAACAAACAACAAAAATGGACTCAGAATGTTTTAGACACACACAAATGTACATATACACACATATACACAAAGATAAAGAGGCTGTCAGATTCAGGAGGTGCAGAAATAGGAGAGTTCAGGAAGAAAAGGGAAGGGGGAAAGTGATATAATTCTTTTTCAATTAAAATATATAAAAACAAAAATATATTGTTACTATTTTCCTAATTTACAGTATAAAATTTGATAAGCCAACATCACATAGCGTTAAAAGATTCCCTGACAGTTTTCTGTTTACTGATTTTTCTCAGCCTTTCAGGAAGTCAATCAAAAGCATTTCTCCTCTCCAGGTTCCTTTCTGATGCTTTCAGGAAGTTGTGTTGTATACAATACAGTATTACTATTAATATTGCATCTGAGAAATTGACTATTTTTATGATATTTCTATTTATAGAGATTGAAATTATTTATTTCAAGATTCACCATTCACAAATAAATAAACAAACTATGCAGAAAGAAAAGGAGGTATGTATCCAAGTCAATACAAAGAATCACTGACAGAAATCAGACTAGCTAGAACCAGTACAGATTGAATCGGAGTCCACTTTGCTTTTATACTGCCCCCTTCAGATTTTCCTTGATTCAATCTTCAGAGCTGTCAGTTGTCATTTGCTAACAGTTACTTCCATTCTAAGGTTCTCCACGACAATGATTTATAGGCAAACTCTCTTTTAGACCCTCAGCTCAATTCTTGGTGGTCACACAGTCTGACTCTAAGACAATGTGGAAGGTGACCTCTAGTATGCAAAATCAATTCCACTGCCCCCAAGGCAAACCTCTGAATGGCTGTCCCTCCTTTTCAATTATCAAGGCACTATGCAATCTTAACTTGACAAATGGACATTTTAAAGTTTAAATGTGATTGATGGTTTTCATTGCTTAAGTAAACATAGCTTTGCTTCAAGTAGTGAACTGTAAAGTGAAAGTCTAGAAAAAATGATAAATATACTAGTGTCAAAATTTATAGTTTTACTCATGGATATTCATATAACACTACTAAATCTACCAAATATATGACGTTGGTATGCATGATACTTTTTTGTGCTGTAGGAATTTTACCAATCTGAAATTTAAATCCCCATGAAAATATGCTATATTTATATAAGTATTGGAGTGAACATGCTTTCGGTCTCTCATCATCCTATTAACAGTGTGAAGTCACAAACATAATTACAAAACATGGTAATGTTAAAACTATAGCCCCAAATAAGTCAATAATGTCATTTATGTACATATGAAATATTTGTTATATATGCTTTATGTGATTACTAAGTGAAGGCATTTCTGCATTGTCTTGCACTGTCACAAGTGTGTGTGTGTGTGTGTGTGTGTGTGTGTGTGTGTATGTGTGTATAAACAAAAAAAAAACTATTAAATCTGCTTACACTGAAATAGTAATGTAAGTGAGGGCAGAGTGAAACCACAGTACTAGACCATCCATGGGTAGTAAGGAAGGTTTATTGTAAGTATGAACTGCCATGTGGCTTTCTCTCCAGTGATAGAAAATAGAGATGTTTGGGGGAAGTGCAAAGCTGCCATGGCTTCCTCTTAGGAGGCAGAGAGGACAGCAAACTGGTGACTGACTTTCCTATCTCCTGGAAGCCGAAAGGAGCATAAAGGATGGAGGTGGTAAAATGTAACAGCTGCAGTAGTGTGGAGGAGGAAGCAGGTCATCTAGAAGAGCCTGGTGGCTTTGATATGCATTACAGATAAATGTTAGTAGGGAACCAGATTCCCTATTCGTCTGATGTAATGGGAGACAGCTAGACCAGAAAGAAACTGAGGAATACTGAGTGTAGGCTTTTATCTCTCCATCAGCAATCCTTCTATTCATCTTGTCAGAATTTAGCCTAAACTGTCTTTCTGGGACATAGTGGCACTGCCTTTGTGTGTAGAGGAGGGAGTGGCCTAATCAGTAATAGTAACTATCTCATACCTAACTGACTGAGAACCAAGCAGTTGCTCCATCCTTGAGGCTGGGAAGCTCAGCAATTGGAGGAGTCCACAATGGCTGTCTCATACAGAGATGCCAGGAATCTGGTAGTTGCTCAATTCACAGACCTAGATGCCTCAGCATTCCCAATCTGCTATGGAAAATTAGAGGGTTCCTCAAGAACCAATGGTCCTCCATCAATGACTGAAGCCTCAAAATGCTGGTTTTGTATCAGCAAAGGAATTAGCAGCAGCAGACGAGTAAATTTACTATATGGCAGTAGGGAAGGTCAAGAAAACAAAAGGTAAATAAATCTTCTTTCTAGCATGACCCCTTTTTTCTGGACTTTTATCAGAAGTTGAAGTCCACATTCAGAGTGGAAATTCCCACTGCCAATTAAGGCCATCAGGACAAACTGCAGTTGCTGTTCCGTATTCTAATGATCCTAATTCATGACAAATTCACATTAAAACCCATCATCACACTCTCCAAGTACCTTTGCAGTTTCTATTGTTGCTCTTGCTGTTGATTTCTAATAGGATTCAATAAGATACAAATAATCACTTCAATTTATCTGTGTTCCTTAAAGCTTATATTAGCATCAAGTAAGAAAATACATCCATAAGATGCATTTGCCTTCATTTTTTTCTACATCAGGCTGTAGGCAAGCCATTACAGCATTTTTCTAATTACTGATTTATGGGGGAGGTCCCATCTCATTTTTCGTGGTGCCATTTTAGGAGCTATGACCAAAAATAAAAGATCCCTGAGATACTTTCAAAATAGCTAATATGTAATTTGGATTCTTAAGCCAGTTTACAAAATCCTCTTTAATCCACATATGGATGAATCAAAGAATTTTAAACTTTCCGTAACAACCTGTCCTTTGATTCAAATCTCAATATATTTCATTTATGCAAGCAGAGTATATTTGTCCCTATCAGCTGGAAACGAATGGAGATCCTGAACCCTGGAGGGAAAAGGAATGAAACGGACAAGAGACACAAGAAATAGACAGAAAGTCTGTATTCTGATCAAACTGCCAGTTTTATTTTTTATCAGGAGCATTATATAGCAAAAAGGCAGGAGGGAGGGGAGGATGCTGGAATGTCAGGGCTGGAGGCATCCCCCCAGCTGATAGGAAGAGATAAGGAGATGCTGAGGGTCTGTAAATATTTACTAACAAGGGAAATGCTAATTACTTCTGGTACCTGAGATCCACTGGTCTGCAGGAGATCTTACCTCACAGGGAGGTAAGGGTCATTCTTGGCCTGGAACTTGCCCTACAGAGGCTTCTGAATAGCTTAATTAATTGGTGACTAAGATGACTTGACTATAACCAAAATACAGGTCTTTGCTCTTGGCATATGTTGTTCATAGCAGTCATTAAATGTTTGCCAAATTGGTCATTTCAACCTAGTTGATTACTTTATTGCTTAGCTCACAGACCTCATTGTTCCATGATGTTTGAGAGCAGATAGGGCTGTCTTTAAGGCCAAACTCAGAAAAATTTTAGTGATAACTAGCAAGTTCCTTCACATTTATTTTTTTATACCTAGAAGTAGGGATAGTATGTGTATTAAGTAATAAGTAAAACCCTTTAATAACTATACTTAGCCCAATACCAAGTATATTGTAGGATTTTGTTAAATAAAGACAACGATTCAAGGGTAAGTTGATTGAAAAACTGTGTGAACATAAACATACCCTTCACCAAAAAAAGCTGTTCTGGGAGAAAAGATCTCAAGATCTCTGGAGCCATAGTTAGCTTTTTGACAGAATTAGAATTAAATGGTAAATTATATAAGAAACAAGATGAATGGAGCATTAAAAGGGAACTTGGCTTTTCAAACTGGGAAGAGGCTTTTGGCTTAGACAGAGTTAGAGAAGCTGTGGGACTTTTAGGGGGGAACTGAGACAGAGAACAGGGCCAAAGAGTATTCTAGCTGCAGAAGGGCATAAAGGAGAGACAGAGAAGGCTACTCCAAGGAGGAAGAGCGAAAACTCCCAATGTATCTGCCCAGGAAGGCACAAAGAGAGATGGAAAAGGTTTCTCCCAAGGGAAGGAAACAGGAAAGGGCCATGGTCATCTTAGGTGTGACTTCTGGAAGGACTGAAAGGTATGGGGTAGACCAAAGGTCCAAGTAACCAAAATGACTGGGTTTTATAGGGAAAAGCAGTGGTGAAGCACAATCCAGCCCCTGGGCTGGGGAAATTTAGGGTAGGGGCAGTGTATGCCAGCCATATCCAGTACAGGAAAGAACAGAGTGATGCTGGGAGAAGCTGATAGCCAGGTCTACTTAGATATGATAAATAGACACCTCAGCTAGCCATTTGTTTGAAACCTAGTAGTAATACCCATATATAAGAAGCATCCAAGTGAGTACCAGCTTAATTCCTCTATTCTATTACTGAAATATGTGGCATATGCAGAGAAATGATCTTCTTTTTTTTTCCAGAATATTTTTTTTTATTGAGAAAAGGAAAAAAAAACAAGTTTCCGCCTCCTCCCAGCCTCCCATTTCCCTCCCCCTCCTCCCACCCTTCTCCCCCTCCTCCCACCCTTTTCCCCCTTCCC
>NW_004949111.1:6280383-6280877 GCF_000317375.1 Microtus ochrogaster
ACCACACTGTTTTCATCACTGTAGTTCTGTAATAGAGTTTGAAGTCAGGGATGGTAATGCCTCCAGAAGATCCTTTATTGTATAGGATTGTTTTGTCTGTCCTGGGTTTTTTGTTTTTCCATATAGTTGATTACTGTCCTCTAAAGATCTTTGAAGAATTTTGATGGGACCTTGATGGGGATTGCATTGAATCTATAAATTGCCTTTGGTAGAATTGCCATTTCTACTATGTTGATCTTCCCAATCCAAGAGCAAGGGAGATCCTTCCATTTTCTGGTATCCTCCACAATTTCTTTCTTCAATGCCTTAAAGTTCTTGTGAAATAGATTGTTCACTTCCTTGGTTAGAGTTTCCCCAAGCTATTTTATGCTGTTTGTGGCTATGGTGAAAGGTGAAGCTTCTCTTATTTCCCTTTCTGCTTCCATATCCTTTGTGTATAAGAGGACGACTGATTTTTTGGAGTTGATCTTGTATCCTGCCACATTACTAAAGGT
>NW_004949111.1:6285026-6309408 GCF_000317375.1 Microtus ochrogaster
CTTCTTGATTAAGGTGTTCATGTCCTCCCGTTGTGAGGTCAATGGTTTTGGTGGCTTCATGTTGCTTTTCAGCTTGTTGGGTGAATTCTTGCATTGGTGTCTGCCCATCTCTTCTTCCGAATGCTCCCTTATGGATCTTCTTTTACCGGATCAGGTCTCCTTACCTACTGATGTACCTTCCCAGTGATGGCTCTCCCCAGTGATGGCTCTCCTGGTGCCGGGATCAGATCTCCGTGCCCAATGCTGGCTCTCCCCAATGCTCCCTCTCCCCAATGTTGGCTCTCCTGGCACCGAGAGATCAGGTCTCCGTGCTGGTTGGGTAGCTTGTAAACAAAGCTCCTACCTTGCTTGGTGCAGGCAGGCTATAGAAACAAAGGAACTCCCGCCCGCTTGTGTGCCCTGAGGATTCGGACCGAGTGCCCAGACAGGCTCGGCTGGGTGATGTTATGTGCCGAAAGAGCAGAAATGATCTTCTTTAGGTAGGTAAAGAAGACCAGTGACCACAGCCCATAACATGTAGGAATCCATGGAAGCTTAGTGGCTAACAACTCCAAAAGAATATTCTATTCCAGACAGGGAGGTTTTCATTTGTTAGCGTATAGTATCTAGTAGGGGCACTATCTTCTAATTATAGGGTAATTCCATTTTAGTTAATTTTATATAAGTGTATGTAAATATCTTAAGAAGCTTCTACAAGCCAGGCGGTGGTGACACATGCCTTTAATCCCAGCACTAGGGAGGCAGAGGCAGGCAGATCTCTGTGAGTTCGAGGCCAGACTGGTCTACAAGAGCTAGTTCCAGGACAGGAACCAAAAACTACAGAGAAACCAGTCTCGAAAAATTCAAAGAAGAAGAAGAAGAAGAAGAAGAAGAAGAAGAAGAAGAAGAAGAAGAAGAAGAAGAAGAAGAAGAAGAAGAAGAAGAAGAAGAAGAAGAAGAAGAAGAAGAAGAAGAGCTTACTATAATGGGTTTCTATATGACTCTTTTGAAATTTCTTTAGTGTTAGTATCCTGTTCAACATTCCCTCTTCTATCCTACCTTTCATCTTTCACCTCATTTATTTTTCTGTTCTATCATTCACCTTTATCCCTTTATTTCTATTTTATTTATTTATTTATTTATTTATTTAGTGAAAATATTTTTTTCTCTTGTACAATACGTACTGAACACAGTTTCCCTTCTTTTACACCTCCTGGCTCCAACAACCTCTCCTCTCCCTTGAATAACTTTCCCTTCATTTCCTTTCAGAAAAGGGCAGGACAGCAAGAAACAACAAACAAACATGACAAAACATGGTCCAATAAGACAAAGGAAAAGCACTCATATGAAAGATAAACAAGACAACCCAATAGGAGGGAAAGAGTCACAAGAGAAAGCAAAAGAATCAGAGACATGCCTGCTCCCACTGTTAGGAGTCCTACAAAAACACCAAACTAAAACCCATAGCATATATGCAGAAGACCTAGTGCAGACTGTGGAGACTCCATAATTGCAGCTTCAGTCTGTGTGAGCTTGTATGACCCCTACTTAGTTGATTCCATAAGACATGTTCTCCTGGCATCTCCCATACTGTCTGACTCCTACAGTCTTTTCTCCCCCTTTTTGGCAGAGTTCACCAAACTTTGAGGTGAGGAACTCGATGGAGACCTCCAATTTATATTCTCTATGCATATCTGGCTGTAGCTGTATTCTGCTCTTATCTGCTGCCAGAGGAAGCTTCTGTGATGATGATTGGACAAGGCACAGATCTATGTATACAAGAAAATATCATTAGAAATCATTTTAGTTTTTTCTTTGTTTGTTCTTTTGTTTGTTGTTCTGCTAGTTGTGTTTAGTTCTGCCCTAGGTATCCAGTTCCTGGCCATCCAAGCAGTGTAGAGCATGAGCTCACTCTAGTGGCAGGGGCCTCAAGCTGGACCAGTGATTGGTTTGCTACTCCCCCAAGTTCTTCAACACCATTGCCTCAACACATCCTGCAGGCAGGACAGATTGTTGAAGGCATAAGTCACAAACAATCCCACACCAGTTCTGAATTATAATTAATAGAATGGATATTTATTTAAAGGGGAAAAACTTACAAATCACTGTCTCAGACAACAACCCTCTGCGTGATCAGGAAAGGAGTCTAGCAGCCAGAAGAAGAACCAAACAAGCACACGGCTATGCTGCTTTTTAGAAGAAAAGATACCACGATCAAGAGGTCTGGTATCTTAAAGTATATTGGCTGAAGGAGCAGAAGCATCTCCCGCAGCACCTCCCCCTTTTGTTTAAGTAAGAGAGTTCTAAACCTACTATGAAATTATATACAATAAGAACAAATATCCTGTTCTAACTAGCTTAAGTTTTGTATAATAAATAACTTGGCCAAGTCATGAGAGGAAAGTAACTACATTTATAAAGTCTTCAACCCCATCAAATATCTAAGGAGGGAAATAATGTTACCTGGGTAATTAGGAAGTTCAGTAAAACAACTTCCAAAACATGCAACAAATCACAGAGACAACTGGCTACCTGGGCAATCACCCAAAGTAATATTTGCAACATTGAAGCAACCAACTTTGGCTAAGGCCTAACGTGACTGACACACCATTTTCAAAGGCAAGAAACTTTTCAAAACTATCTTACCCTGTCTTGGCAGGATATGACAGTCCTGTTTTACCCATTTACAGATATTCTGTATCTCTGTCAGTAGTTGAGGTATGGGCATTTCTTTGCCCAAAGGCCAGTTCTGCCAAAAAAAAAAAAAGGCTCCAGATGAAGTATCTTTGGTACTTAACATTCTCTCAGGAATAGATTGGTGTTGCCAGGGTGATTTTGTCTCACTACCTCAGAACTCTGAGTTAGATTAAAGGCCATTTTCTACAGTTTTTTGAAGAGGTTGAAGATTATCTACCTATACTGAAAATAATCTCTATTTATCCAAAGAACCTGATTAGCCTAATTATAAATGACAAACATAGATGACTATTGATCTATATAATTCTCAATACCTATCTAACTTAAAGATTAAGACAATAAACAACTGTGCAATAAATGAGGACAATGACCTCTGAATGTAAACAATGTACAAGTACACACTGCAATATGATAAATATATATCAATACATAAACAATATATAAGTATCTTAATCAGAGGTAGAAATGTACACTGCAATATGGTAAATATACATATATCAATACAATATATATCAATATATAAAAATGTTTTAAACAGAGGTAGAAGCATGCATGGATATAATAGTCAATATAATTTAACTTTGTATCAGTATACAAGAATCTATACCAATATAATTGTCTAAAAACAATAACTTACAAGTACCAATCTATTATTCCATCATCCAATTATCCCTCTTTTTTTGAAAAAGATTCCTGAGCTTATAAAATTCCTCCCCCAACCCTCAACCATATACTAATTATAATCAACCCCTAAATGATGTCCCTAAACCCAAGGACAAACTTTAGTGGGAGAAGGGGCATCATCCTTTAGAATTACTTCCAGATGGCATGAGGACAACGTTCTTTCTGGGGATCCTGTGAAAGTAAAATGATGGTTAAATTTCAGGATTAATGTCTGGTAAGATTGCAAATAGTCTCTGAGTATTTTGTGGAGGTCTGACCAGAATGTTGTAAAAGATGTGCACCATTTCAGCTAAGAAAATATCTTTTAGCAACTGTTGTTCCTTCCTCAGCATTCAAACAATTCAAAGAGAGCAAAATAGCATACAGTATCAAGATTCTCTGTGTATTTTCCATCTTTATGTGGCTTTATTTTAACCTCTATTTCTTTCATTTTTACTTTCACTTTTTGAGACAGGTTCTCTGTATATCTTTGTCCTGGAATAACTCTATAGACAAGACCACTGCCTGAGATGATCAATACTCACAGGATACTCCAATCAGGATTTGATCATAACTCTAAATTTTCTTTAGGTGTCCATAAGATTATCAGCACCCCCAACCAGCCAGAAGTAGCCTGAAATACTATGCTCACATTCCCAAAAAATGGACTATGGATATTTTCCTTTGTTAAAAAAAAAAGGCAGGGGGAAGTGGGGCAGGAGAATTATCTGTATTCTGTCAATCATGTATTTTAATAAAATGCTGATTGGCCAGGCAGGAAGTATAGGCGGGTCAACCAGACAGGAAGTAGAGGTGGGGCGATGAGAACAGGAGAATGCTGGAAAGGAGAAAGCCCATTCTTCTCACTCCTGCACAAACCATGAAAGAAGCAGGATGTAATCTGCCCATCTGAGAAAGGTACTGAGCCATGGGGCTAACATAGATCAGGACAGTGGGTTAATATAAGATAGAAGAGCTAATAAGTAGCCTGAGCTAATGGGCCAATCAGTTTTATAACTTATGGAGATCTCTGTGTGATTTTCTTTGAGACTTGCTGGCTGTGGGCTACTGGGCAGGACAGAAACCCCAACAAGCCAGCCCTCATGTTACAGATTGTAGGTGGAGGGCTTTGTGACTGTGATGGTGCCCAGGTTTCTCTTTCTATAGTCAACAGAATACCTTCACCACACCAAAGAGATTAGAACATAGGGTGAAGGCACCAGCTCATCCTCTCTATGTTCAGTGAGTTGTGTAGATGTTGTCCTCAGTAATGGGACTCCCATTGTCAGGTTTCAGTGAGCAACTCTCTGTCTTAGCATGAGACTGGTTTGGTGAGGGAACTCCATGGGACCTCTCAGTCAACAACACAACCAAATGTAACAATCACCAGAATCCTTGCGTTGCCAAAATGATAACCAGTTCAGACTCCAAATCCTCTATTATTACGAGTTTTCACTACACCCTCATAGATTCTTGGAAGTTTCCATTAGACTAGTTTTTCACATCTTCCCCCATATGCCCCACAGTTCAAGATGTCTCTCTCCTTTAATCCTTTTGTATCACTGATTTCTTTCTCCCTTCCCTTCACCCTTTCCCAAAGACCCTTGATATTTTCCTGAATTCTATGATTATTCCAAATGGAACACACATATTTTCAAAGATAATATCCACCAATGAGAGAAAGCATGTGATGTTTTTCTTTCTGGTCTATGTTTTCTACTCAGTAATTGTTTCTAGTCTCATCCACTAGCCTGAAATTTTCATTTTTCTTAACAACTGAATGATAGTCCATTTTATAAATATACCACATTTTCATTGTCCATTTATTGGGCATTTAGGGTGTTTCCATTTCTTTTCTTTTGGGAATACAGCAGCAATAAATACAGATGAGCAGGTATTTCTAAAGATGGATAAAGAGTCCTTTGGGCCTCTATTTAAAGTTGTATATCTAGATCATGTCAAAGAGCTATATCCAGACTTTGAGGGACCTCCATACTTATTTCCACAGTATCTAAACCAGTTTAAACTCCTATCAGCAGTGAATAAGTTTTCTACTTTTGTCACATCCATGCCAGCATATGTCATTATTTGCTGGTTTTATCTCAGGCGTTTTGACAAGGGTAAAATGAAATCTGAAAATAGTTTTAATTTGAATTTTCCTTATGATTAAGGATGTTGAACTTAAACATTTTTTAGTCATTCATTTGTCATCTTTTGAGTTCCATGCTGAGTTTTTAAAGGGGTTTTCCTTGATGTTTAGTTTTTTGAGTTCTTAAAAATATTTTAAATAGAATTGTAAAATAGAGTTAGCATTAAATACATTATGTAATTTTGACAGGACCTTGAGCCAGCATTAATCCAGCCAGAAGCAATAGCAGAATTTAAAATGGCCTTTTGGAATTTTATCTTTGAGTTTAGTTTCCAAAGGTATTGTACCAAAGAATAATATTCCCAAGACATAGAGTATTAAAACCAATATGCCAGCAATTTTAATTCAAGGATGTAATTAATTTTTTGTAATTCATAATTCAGGCAATTTCATAGCTGAAGAAAACATCTCTTGGATATAATAGAGTTGAATATATGTATATATCTCAACTAAAGATGAGGTGAGTTCAAGCTACTTTTCTTGCAAAGGTTAAAGCACAGAAAAAGACACATAACATATAAAAATATATGTTTTCAGGACTGACTCACCATTTAATATTGGATAACCAACTGGCGTACTCTTCCATGGAGAAGACTATTTCTCTCCTCTGAGCATTCCTTAGTTGCCTGCAGTTATGTGTGTAGGGTTGAGTCCTCATGGGCTTTTCCCCATCCACATTAGCATGTATATTAGTGTCATCCTTGCTCAGCTCATATTTAGGCAGTCATGTTGTTGAGTCTTTATGAGTGCAGCTTCAGATATTCCAAGGACACACGGTCTCATGGTAAATTCCCTGTTCTCTGGAGTTTGCAAATTTTTTTTGCCCATATTTACGAAATGAACCTGGCGCCTTAGGTACAGGAGTTGGATTATATATTAGGCCTTATTTCCACAATTTTTCATTTTTACCTTTGCCCTATTATTCCATTTCTCTGAACACAGTTTTGTCATGTGTAAGATATACAAAATAATTGTATCATCTACTTAGAATTGTTGTAAGAATCAAATAAAAAATTGTTAGTGTTTAATGTTTATGTTTAAAAAAACCTGTGATCAATTACTAAGCCTGATATCCTGAGTTTGATCCCCAGAACCCACACAGTGGAAGGTAAAAACCAAGTTCTGCACGCTGTTCTCTGACTTCCATATTAATGCTTCATGAGCACACTAAATTAATTGCTCGAATAAAATGTTCTTCAAAATGTATACTGAAACTTAACCTTTAAAAGTATTGTTATTAAGACATGAGCACTCTGTGATACGATTAAGTAACAAATACTCTACCTTCATGTATGGGATTATTGTCCCCATATCAAGATTTGAGGACCCTTATTCTAATTGTTTCTTCTTCCATGTGAGGATACAGAAGCAAGCACCATATATGAATTGTGTTGAGCCCCACTAGACACTGAACTCTGTTAGTACCATAATATGACATTCTCCAGTTATCATAACCATGAAAATAAACCTATACTTCATTAGTTATCCAGTCTTCCCCATTTGAAGAATCCACTTATATATAAGGGACAAAATCTGGCATATGAAATACTTGGATGAAACATATCTATGAGATTCCCTGTTTAATTCAGAGCAGAATTATAAGTTCAAAAGTAGCTACAACCAAAGCTGGAGTAAGACTGGAATTGCCTCTGAGTGCTCCATAAAATCAATGTTTCATTGATGGAAAATTCACAAGCTCACTCTAGAATTAACAATAAAAATTTCCTTTCTAGGAATTCAAGAATGGGTGGGGGGGTGGTCCCTTTAAAACTTGTAAATACTCTACATGCTGAAGATGTGGTAATAGGTGAGGTGAGACAAGCTTACTGAAGGTAATTCCAAAAGGGCATTTCAAGACTGTTACTGTGGTAACCTATTTATCTTTTACCGTTAGATATAAACAAGTCTGACATGCTGCAGTTTATGATAGAAATTTGAATACAATCTTGTAATAACATCCATTAATTTAGCTGCAATCACATCTTAATTAATAAGAGGAGTGACACGTGAATTTTCTTAATGTCTAACACAAATGATCATGCAGTCAGGACAGACAAGTTATTTTGAGGATAAAGAGATAAAATGTGCAAGCCACCTACAAATTTTGTGAAATGGTCAATTAGTTTCTCTGTAAAAGAAAACTGTTTTGGAAGAGGGATGGTAACAGGGAGAAAGAGACTATATTATTCACACACACATTTTTGAAAAATCATGGTTGTTTCCCTCCACCTCATAAACACTTTACACAGCTTTATATAGTTGGTGCCACAAAATATACCATGCAAACAACTGACACATTAGTTAAGAGGCCTTCCATTTTACTTTGACAGTTCATGATAATGGAATTTAATTGTGGAAAAAAGAGAATAATTTTAGCTGAATGTCATTTGGTTCATTCAAACTGGGAATCAGGGACATTTTTAACAAAGGTTTTGAAACTTCTTTTGAAATCAGGAAGCTGCTATGCACAGATAAGAGGAGAGGTTTGAGGATTCTCTATCAGAAATTTCAAGGTTTTTTCCGTCTGCTTTTTCACATTAACTGGTAATTATCCAGAAAGGCACATAATAGTGAGGAAATGACAGAAGCCAACAAAGGTTTTCCTAAGATATGTAAATTGTCAGTGATCGGCAAGGTGCAACAGAAAGGCTTTCTACAGCACAATTATTTATGCCAGTTCAGTTTGCTTTTAGGTAGCAGTTACTGCCCGCTACAGAGCAGCTCCTTATCACCAGCTCTGCACATTAGCTTTCACGAGTCACTAAGAAAATATGGCAAAAAGGTTGCTTAAAATGATGGTCTTGTTCCTTATTTAGAGATGGTTTTCTGAGGAATAGTATTTTGATGATGAGGCTGTCACATTAAGTAATAAAAATGTTCTTTACTTTATATATATATATATATATATATATATATATACACATTATACAATGTGTGTATGTGTGTGGAGAAGATACATACACATTTGTGTGTATATACTATACATATGTATACACACAAACACACACACACACACACACACACACACATATATATATATATCAGTATGGATGTGAATTACATGAGGACCTTATAGATAACCAAATTACGCATCCCAAGGATAACTTCCAATTCTTTTCTATGAATTCCTTAGTGTATACAGAACCTTTTCTGACCAATAAAGTATGACTAGGGCTGACAAAAAGAACTACCCCATCAAATCTGTGACAGGTCCAAAGTCCTGACTGCTTCCTCCTCATACTTGCTTTGGTCTAAATACAGTGTTAATTACATAGTATATATTATTACTTGTCATGTTATATTCATGTATGCAACATATATAAATATATATTGTGTATATATTCACAGATACCAAAAAAATGGAGAATATTAATATTAGAAAAAATAGCTGTGGTGGAGTTTATTGCATCTATCATAGTTAGAGATTTTACTAAAAAAAACTAAAGGTTTTTACAGAAGAGTAAAATCACTACATCTGAACAATGAGCCTATAAGATATTTATTACTGTTTCTACCACCAGATGAAGGAAGAGAATCAGAAAATCTTCTTAACTGTTTAAACCTACATTGGAGTATTAAAGTAGAGATTAGATATAGGGTATACCTAGCCCCTGGCGTCTATTCCTTCATGAACTAAAAGACAGCAATTTTTAAATGAACTTTTATTAAAAAATAAAAATGACAGTTATTTACTAATTTTCCCCATGAATTTCTATTTTGGATCATCATTTTATTTCTCTCTTTGAATAGCCCTTTCATGTTCCCCCTAATTCCAGTATAAATTCTACCTGTGGCTTTGTGTGGTCTTTGACTCAATAACTTCATGACTAGGCTTCCAAAGAAGCTCCTGAACTGGCATGACTGCTGAATCTCTATGCTATAATTTTATTGTAATGCATTGCTATAATCTTCCTAAGCCATATAAAATTAGTACATATACAGAGATAAAAATTTATTTCATTCTCAATAAATTTCAAATTTAATTAATTACATTTTCCACAAGTACAGTATTGATGAGACTGAACTCACTCAATGGCCCTCCTATGAGGTACCCAAAATACACAGCCATCAATCAGTAGTTAAAGAAACAATTGTGCTGATTTTTCAATATACACTGCTAAGGCAATATTATTATGAAAATGAATTTAATTGCATTTACTGCCCTTTTTTCTCAGATGTCTAGCTCTTAGGCTATCAGAACAATTTCTCAAAATGAGACATGAAATATTTAAACCTCAGAATAATGTTTAATATCATCTTGTCTCTTAGGTACCTGTATGGGCCCAGAAAACTGTATCTGCTTCACCTTGACTGAAGGCCGGAGAGGTTAAGCCTACTCTTGTTCTTTTAACGTTATTGACAAGATGTCTGACTTAAGGTATGGCTTCAAACAAGGTATCTTGACCTAAGGTGTGGTTACTTGGTGTTTTGGGTATTAAGATGGCCCACAGAAGCCGGGCAGTGGTGGCTCACGCCTTTAATCCCAGCACTTGGGAGGCAGAGGCAGGTGGATCTCTGTGAGTTCAAGACCAGCCTAGTCTACAAGAGCTAGTTCCAGGACAGGCTCCAAAACCACAGAGAAACCCTGTCTCGAAAAACCAAAAAAAAAAAAAAAAAGATGGCCCACAGAGGTGGATCCATTCCACCTTGACCAAAAGTCAGAGAATTTAAGCTTATTCCTTCTCTTTTAAAGATGTGACAGAATGCTTGATGCAGGGAATGGCTGCCTACAGGATGCTTGGTCTAAGGTGTGATCACTGCATGTCCTATCTAAACAACAGAATACTTGACTCAGAACATAGTTGCTTGATGCTTTAGTTATTGAAGCAGGTAGTTACTCTGTATGTTCTTTGTATCATGTTAAAGCAGTCTTTTGCCTTCTCCCCCCACCTTTTTGAATTGGTGTATATAAGCATATGGAAAATAAATGAAGGCAAATTCAGTATTCACTGGGTTGCCCTCCCGGTTATATTCTGCACCTCTGTTCCTTTCCTTTCATATCTCTGTTCCTCCTGCCTAATATTTATTCTGATTCTTACGCCCCTGTCCTGAAATGTGTGAACTTTGTCAAGACTGGACCCTGACAAATGGCTCCTCAACTTGGGGCTCACAACAGAAGAATCCTGACAGATGGTGTCCAGACATGTGACCAGTGGTACAGGGAAACACATGATGTTCACTGCAGATAAATAAGACACTGCAGGTGTAGAAGTAATTAAACAATTAAGGTGGAAAGGTGGTGATATTTATCAGGAGTAAAAAAAATATGTAATTGTAGATATGGGACAAGGATAGAGTAGACAATTGTCTATACATTTACTTGGGTATATTTTGATAGCCAGGGGAGCTGGGGTGGAGCAGAAACAAATGCAGAGATTTTTAGTGTTTGTAGATAGTGTAAATATTCCTCCCCATCACCCCCATGCTGGCAGCACAGCCGCCACCTTCTCTGGATTGCTCAAAGACTTGGAGAAGGCATGGCGTGGCTCTGCCTTCGCTCCCAGCAAGCTACCGGTGCTGTGTCTCAGAGCCACAGCCTCTGCCACTGCTAAGTGGGCAGGAGAATGAAGGGAGTATGGGAATACCGCCCAGCGACATCTGCAGGCCAATGCAGTTTAGATGGTGGCCGCCCAAGTGCACGCATTGTAGCTGGCAACTTCTAAATTTACAAACATCCACTGCCACCACTAGCCTATACAATGGTACCATTAGGGCCTCCAGGATTTGCAGCTACAGCCACAGTCAGTCTCCAGTCTATCAAGGAACTTCTGAGCCACTGAGAGCACACTGCATGTTGCACGCTGCACAGGCCAGAAGACAGGCTATGAGTAGAGGTCTCTGGTTCCAGGCAGGATGGCCTAGCAGCGATGAATGCAGCTAGCTGCCCTAGCCTAGCAGGTATTTGCCTGCCCCCCCCACCCCCACCCCGCAAGGAAATATATTCAGGATCTTTGCAGAGCAACCTCAGGCAGTGCAGGGCTTGATCTCAGCTCTTCCATCTACACAGTTTTAACTCCTGAAATCAAACTCTCTGCACTGGGGATTATGGACCTTTACTGGAAGGCACTTCAGGATTATTATTGGGGAAAAGTAGCAACATTATGCAAGGGATCGTTGATGCTCCTGAAGTCACTGATGCTGATTTTGAAGGAGAAATCAAGGTTATGACTCACTCACATAATGGAGTTAATGTGGTAAATACATGCCAGACAGAGGCTTGCAAAATTAATTTTACTTCTTAATGTGCAAACTAGAAATCAAGTTGAAGGAGGTAAAAAAAGAGAGGAGAGGCTGGATTTGTTTCACCTGATGCCTATTGGCTACAAGCTATAGGGTCACAGTGACCAGAGTTCACTTTGTTTATCAATGGAAAAAATTTTCTGGTCTTTTGGATACTGCTACAGATATTTCTGTTATAACTGTTAGTCAATGGCCTTCAAGGTGGCCTAAAGTGAAAACTTTACTACACAGTTAAAAGGGATTGGTCAAACTCAAAATCCTGAACAAAGTAGCTTTACTAGGGCGATGGAGAGGGCCATGAAGGAATTTTAAGTCATATCGTGTTTCTCATTACCTATAAACTTGTGGGGCTCAGACATTATGACCTGAATGTGAGTATATTTATATGCTTATAACCCCAACACAGTTATTGCAAAGCAAATGTTTCAGCAAGGGTTGTTGCCCAATCAAGAGCTGGGCAAGAAGAATGAGGGAAGGATTGATTCTATCATAACTAGCAAAAGATCTCCCAGGGCAACATTAGGGTATTTTTAGGAGAGCTCACTAAAATGCCTGTACTCCATGCAGACCCAATTATTTGGAAAAGTGATGAGCCTCTATGGGTAAATAAGTGGCCTCTAACAGAAGAAAAATTATAAGCTGCCCAGCAGTTAGTGCAGGAACAGCTGGATAATGGTCACATTACACCCTCTAATTCCCCCATGGAATTCTCCTATTTTGTGATTTAAAAAAAATCAGGAAAATGGAGATTGATATGAGATTTAAGAGAATTTAATCAGACCATGCAGATGATGGGGGCTTTACAGCCTGGTTTGTCTTCTACAGACATACTAGGAGACACCTATAAGATTATTTTAGATTTAAATAATTTTTTATACCATCCCTTTAGCATTACAAGATTGTCAAAGATTTGTATTTAGTATTCCATCAGTTAATTTCAAAGAACAAATAAGAAGATATCATTTGAGTGTCTTGCTTCAGGGTATGGCAGAGTACTACATTATGCCAGAAATTTGTGGGTCACCCTTTACAAAACGTTAAACATCAATTTCTACAATTTGTGTTATGTATTATATGGATGATATCTTACTTGCCCATAAAAATAAAGAAGTTTTGCTTGACACATATGGACAACTTCAGCAGAGTCTTACCCATGCAGGGTTAGTAATTACCTCAGAAAAGGTGTAAAGGCAAATGCCTTTCCAATATTTAGGTCATAAGTTAAGTCCTAAAGAAATTAAAACTCAGAAACTGAAAATTAGGAAGGATATCTTACAGACTCTGAACGATTTTCAGAGATTTTTAGGAGATATTCAGTGGAAGAGACCTTATTTAATATTCCCTATAGAAGAACTTAAGCCACTAAGTGAAATTCTTAAGGGAAGCAGTAATCCAAATTCCAACGGATACCTCAAGGACACTGGTAGACACATACTGGTGCAGGTGGAATATACAATACAGAAACAGCAGATGCATTATATTAACTATGATCAAACTTGGAAGACATGTACATTACCTACAAGACTTACTCCCACAGCAGTATTATGGCAAAATGGTCCTCTTTTATGGCTACATCTTCCTGTTTTGCCACTCAAGGTATTAAACCTTTATTTTGAAGCAGTAACTTGCTTAATACAGAAAATCCAAATGGAATCTAGGTGATATTTTGGTAGGGAAACTAATGTGAGCAATGTTTCTTATAATAAGCAATATGTTTATTAGTTATTTCAAAATAATGATTATTAGGTAATCGTGAACAAGTTAAAATACTATTCCAGGAAATTCAAGATGCCATTCATCAAAGAAAATTGCCATGCTTTGTGGGTCATATTAGAGAACGTTCAAATCTTATTGGTCCATTGGCTGAAAGCAATGCTTTAGCTGATAAACTTACTTAATTGATTGCTTTTTCTCAAGTTGAACTTTCTCAGTGATCAAATGTTTTACATTATCAAAATAGTATAAGTTTAAGGAAATAATTTGGATTAACAAGAGAAATTGCTCACCAGATTGTAATTGTTAGCCAATAAGAAACTAGTGCTAATGGGCCAAGCAGTGATTTAATTAATATAGTTTCTGTATTATTATTTTGGTTCTGAGTGGCTGGGACAAACAAGTGGGTTCATAAAAAATTTCCTAAGTCTATAATGTACCATTACATGAATGACATTTTGTTATCTGATTCAAATACATATACTTTAGAAAGGATGTTTGAAGAAGTAAAGAAAGTCTGGCCTAAGTGGGGATTACAAATTGCCCCTGAAAAGATTCAAAGAGGATACTGTTACTTACCTAGTTAATTACCTCTAAACCTAGAATAAGTTTACAAAATTTGAAAACAAAAGACACAAATTAGGAGAGACTGGTTGCAGACTCTAATGACTTTCAAAGATTATTAGCAGACATTTCCAGTCTACAACTGACTGTTGGGATAACACCTGACCTAATAATTCATTTAAACAAAACTTTAGATAATAATAAAGACTAGAATAGTCCCAGAGAATTTACAGCTGAAGTGGAAAAGGAATTGATGATTGCTGAGGAGAAATTACAGGAGGCATATGTGGATAGGGTGAATCCAAATCATAATCGTATTCTAGTCATATTGCCTTCCAGAATTTCTCCTACAGGAATTTTAATGCAGAGGAAGGATATTATCTTAGAATGGATCTTTCTACCACATAAACCAAGTGAAAAATTAAAAACTTATGTGGAAAAGGTCTCTGAATTAATTATAAAAGGTATATCGAGATATTGTCAGTTAGCAGGTACAGACCCAGCAGAGATTATAGTGTCTTTTACTGCTGAAGAAATAAGAAAGTTATGGGAAGACAGTGAACACTGGCAAAGGGCTTGTGCTAATTTTTTTGTGAGAAATTAGTAGTAATTATCCCAAAAGTGATAGACTTAACCTTATAAAGAGAACTTCTTGGATGCTTCCCCGAATTGTACATGATGCACCAATAACTGAAGCTCATACATTTTATATTGATGCAAATAAATTAGGGAAGGCAGTTACAAATCATAAGAATTATGATTATATGATATCATATATCATATAATAATTAATTGATATATCATATAATTAATAATTATATGATATACTATAATGTGCTACATTGGGAAAGGGGTTTTGCTCTAATTTCCACAGGAGAAGAAAACTTATGGATACCATCAAAATTATTAAAGATTAGCTTTGAAAAGGAGATACCTCTTGAAGAAGAGAAATGACAGCTCATCCAAAATGGTGACATTAATACAGGTGGTAAGAAAACCTCATAAGGGTTGGAGCAGGTTTATGCTCTTATCTTTATAGGAAGATACACATCATCAAAATTCAAGAGACCCTGGATGTTTGAATGCTGACAGAAGAAAAAATAATTATCCACTAAGGATCATTTAGAAAATAAAATATGGATTATGAGACCAGGTACTTACTGGTTACACATACATTTACACACACACACACACACACACACACACATATATATATATATTATATATATGTATATATATTATATATATTCAGCTAGTTTTGGAGTTGAAGATAGATAATTATAGTTTTCCTTAGTTATGTTAAAAGATAAAGTAGATATAAATTCTAACTAATTCTTGCTTGATACCTCTTTTGTTATATGTAATTTTACTATGTTAAAGTTAAAACCTTTTTTTTTATTTAAACTGAAAAGACGAGGTTATGTGGGAGTTCCCTCTTTGTGCTGCGATTAACATTAATGAATAAAGAAACTGCCTTGGCCTGTTGATAGGGCAGAACTTATGTAGGTGGGGAGGACTGGACTGAATGCTGTTGAATGCTGAGGGGGAATAAGGGTAGAGTCAGGGAATGCCATGGGGGATGCCATGGAGCCACTGCCACCAGAGAAAAGCATGCTGAAACTTTTCTGGTAGGCCACAACTTTGTGATGATGCACAGATTAGTGGAAATTGGATAAATTAAAATGTAAGAGTTAGCCAATAAGAAGCTAGAACTAATGGGCCAAATAGCGATTTAATTAATATAGTTTCTGTGTGATTATTTCGGTTCTGGGTGGCTGGGATGAACAAGCAGCTTCTTGCAACATCAGATTGTCAAACAATGTGATATGTGCCCACAGTATTTATCTGTACTTCATCAGGGAGTAAATCCTCAAGGTCTGTTTCCTAATCTTTTATAGCAATTGGAAGTTATTTATACTGCAGAATTTGGCAAATTAAGATATGTGAATGTGACAACTGATACATATTCAGGTTTCTTAGTGAAATTCTACAAAGACTGGAGAAGCCACTAAACATGTAATAATAGCTCATTGCCTAAAGTTTTTCATATATGGGATTCCCTAAGATTATAAGGATGGATAATGGGCCCAGATATGTTAGTAAAGCATATCAGCAATTTTATTCTGAATGGAATATTGAACATAAAAAATGAATTCCTTATAATTCTCAAGGACAAGGAATTATGGAGCTTGCCCATGGCTCCTTGAAAACATGACTTCAAAAGCTATAAAAAAAGGAATTAAACCATCAGTAACCACATAATGCCTTAAATCATGCCCCTTGCACTCTAAATTTCTTGAATATGGATAGTCGTGAGCAATCTGGCATGGATAGATTTTGGAACGATGGCACCAGAACAAACTACGCCAAAGCAAAATGGAAAGACCCTTGCACTAGCTTATGGAAAGGACCTGACCTTGTTTTATTTATTTATTTTTTTTTATTTTTTTTTTCTGACCTTGTTTTAATAGAGTCGAGGGCATGTTTGTGTTTTTTCACAGAAGAAGAATGTAGCTTCTGGAATATCTTGTCTGGTGTGTTCAGCAGAAGGATTTCCCCTGAGGACATTGAAGCTGCTGGTACTCCACAGAAGAGTCGAAGTAAGATTACTGAATGTGCATTCCTGATACTTTTATGTCATCATGCTGCAGTCTGAGAAGGAAAGGAATATCATGGTGGTGGTTGGCAATTCCCAGTTTCTTGATGGACCTACTGCACAAATATCTAGACTTCAATGAGTTCTATATATGTTGGAGCCAGCCAAAGAATGCTGACTAAATATTTGGCAGTTTATCCATACTGTGTCTTGCCAGCATGGTGTTCAATCTGCTGTTGAAATAAAGGACCTTATTACTGAGACCTCAGAAATTTCTCCTCTGGGAGAGAAAGAGAGAGAATTGTTAAAGCAATGGAACACTATTATAGAGGCAAAGAGTGACTGAAGCCCCTCTTCAGAGATGAGAAATAATGTCATAAAAGTTTTTGCTGCTACACAGAGACTGGGACAGTCCAAACTTATCTCTGAATGTCAGAAGCAGCAACGCAATTAGACTATATAAGAGGGAAGAGACTCATAGCTTACACATCACAGAAACCTCTTCCCATCTTTTGATTAGAATTCTTAAGAGAATTGTGATTTGACAAGTCGGATATTTATTATTAATATCTATACTAGAATTACAGTATTGAGCAGTTAGTGTTTATGACTGCTTTATTTCACTAAGAAGATGTTACTAACTAGAAAAACTTTAGAGCTTGTCTGAGAAAAATTTGACATATTGCCAATGAGTCCTTATATTTGATAAGTTTAATAAGACAAATTTGAATTTTGATGTCATTAAAAACTGCTAATGACATCCTGGAATACTTTAAAAAGACCATCCCATTCTGGTCATGCTCTACTTTTTTATTAGGAGATATTGTGGCCATAGGAGCATGCATATTACAAAGCTTTATCTGCTTACATATGATTATTTAGTTGGCTGTGAACTCTTTTGAGGGAAATTGGCTCAGAAGTACACAGCACCTAATTGTGCACCCTCCCTTAACCCTTAAATTAACAGAGGCTGATAGTCAATGAAGACTAAGATCATTTTCTCTCCATACAACCTATGACATGGTGTACATGACAAAATATATGTACTGATGATGGATAAGTCTAGAAAGTTAAAGAAAACTGCCTAAGCCAGGCACAGTTGTCTGTACTGTATCAGAATACAAGCTTTATTAAATAAATTAAAAATGAATGAATATGTAGGGGCCCACAGAAGTGGATCCACTCCACCTTGACTGAAGGCCAGAAAATTTAAGCCTACTCTTGCTCTTTCAAGGTTATTGATAAGTGGTCTGTCTTAAAGTATAGCTTCAAACAAGATATCTTGGCTTAGGGTTTTGTTACTTGGTGTTTTGGGATTAAGGTGACCCACAGAGGTAGATCTGTTCCATCTTAACAAAAGGTCAGAGAATTCAAGCCTATTTCTGACACTTCAAGAATATAACAGGAGGTTTGACCCAGGGAATGGCTGCCTACAGGATGCTTGGTCTAAGGTGTGGTCACTGCATGTACTGAGTAAAGAACATAATGCTTAACTCAGAATATAGTTGCTTGTTGTTTCAGATATTTAAGCAAGTATTTTCTCTGTTTGTTCTTTGTATCATATTAAAGCAGTCTTTTGCCTCCCCTTTTGGTATTGGGGTATACAAGCATATGGAAAATAAACACGGGCAAATTCAATACTAACTGGATTGTGCTCCCAGTTCTATTTTGAACCTCTGCTACTTTTCTAAAGGACAATGGAAACAAGGAGAACTGTGACTGCAGCACAAAAAGAAGCATATACTTACTTAAAATACAATGAAAATGTGTTTGTAACTTTATTGTGTTCGTATCACAATGTCAAAAGTTTGAACATATCTGAATGAAATACTCCTATCTAAATTTACTATATAATACTAGGTGCATTTGCCTCTGGAGCTTTATTATGCAAAGATTATCAAAGTAGAAACAGGACTGATCAATTGACCCTAAGAAAGAAAAACTGTCAGTGACTCTTGGTGTCATCTAACAAAAGACCTTTCTGAAATTAAAATAACACTAATTAACTAATGAAGACCATTATATTCATGTTACATTTTTCCTGAATTTGGAATGAAGGTTTGTTAAGTTGGAAATAGGAAAGAGACTAATGCAGAGACAAACAAGTAATCCTTGACCAAGGTAGATATATGCCATGAGAGATAAATCAAAGGAAATGTTCATAGGTGGGAGAGAAAAACAGTGAAAAGGGTAGATAGGAAGGAAGGAAAGTAAATGAGAAAGATGACAAAATGGAGAAGACTGAAAGATATATAGAATGGAAAGCCAGAAAAGAGACAGAGATTTAAAAAAAAGAGAGAAGTGGAGTAAACAGTAGGCTTGCTGATTTTGAAGAGAAATATTTTCGGTTTCCACCTCTAATTCCTACAAATTACATCAATAAATTTTCTTTTTTAAAATTTATCTCAGTGATTTTCTTGGGATTCAGATAGTTTAGGAATGACAGACATAAACCGACAACTCATAATTTTATCGATATAAAAACTAAATCATACTCTATAGTAGAATATATATACACATGTGTATAGACTTTCATTATATGTGTATATGTGTGTACATTTTTGTACTCATTTTACATGATGTAATATTTCTAATATATTAAGCTAAACTGTGTACATTAACTCTCTAAAGTAATTACAGTAACATAGAAAACATACAAAATGAAACCAGTTTTATAATTATCATATTCAGATGGCAGGCTTAATATCATCTGGTAGTTATTTTTCTACTTCATCATTCTTCCCAAGGCCTAGAATGAAGAATTTCGAAAACTCATAAATTTATGCAATATTAACTACTTAATGTCAGTAGAATTGAAAGGACATTTTACTGGAGAAAGATTGCCTTCTATTAAATTCTGAGTGGATGGTGTGAATGAAAACTTGTTGGTCCACCTATATTCTCTTTAGGCTTTAAAAATAATAGAATTTTACAATTCATGTTGGAGATATATGCTATTCAACTTTGTTCACTATACCAAAGTAACTGACAATGTGTTTTAGAACAGTCATTCAATACATGGCTTCTTGGCTCCTTTGTTTTTCTTTTCTTTTCCTTTCTTTCTTTCTTTCTTTCTTTCTTTCTTTCTTTCTTTCTTTCTGTCTGTCTGCCTGTCTGTCTGTCTGTCTGTCTTTCTTTCTTCCTTTCTATTTTTTTTTTCTTTCTGTTGCCAAGCCTGTGATGGGCAAAATATCAAGACTAAGAGCATGAATTGGTAAAAACAAATCATTCACCATTATCATCCAGAAGGAAAAATAGTGGAGAAAGTATATAAAAACACTTCCAGAGATACTACAGAAATGACCAGTGATTAGAGGCAGGTGGATCTCTGTGAATTCGAGACCAGCCTGGTCTACAAGAGCTAGTTCCAGGACAGGCTCCAAAACCACAGAGAAACCCTGTCTCGAAAAACAAAAAAAAAAAAAAAAAGAAATAACCAGTGATGTCTACACTTCTACCAGCAGATTCAGCTACTCACTTGTCAAAAGATTATCCATTGAATTCAGTGTCCCCATGGTTGGATTGCTTCTCGAAAGTGCTACCTGCTAGGGATTGAGCTTTCAAAACATGGACATTTTGAAGATACAGCACATATTAAAAGCATAACCATATAGAATTCAGGTCTTTGTATATACTTACTCAACTTCCAGCACTGATATATACTCCTAGTTCCTATGTTAACATTTCTCTTAGACTGTTAGTCCAAGGGCTTTTGCATTCATACCTCTAATCTAAACAAAATAAACTCCTATTTTAGGTATCACAGAATCTATATAGTGAGGCACATTAGCTTCTTTGGAGTTTAAGTTTAAAGTAATGTAAGTGCAAGTAAATTGATTTTTGTAGAATTGCTTTCAAAGAGCATAGAGAAAATAAATGTCAGAATTTACTCTAAACTTCATTTCACTACTCTAGTATGCCTTTAATCTAGTATGCCTTGAAGTCACTTAACACTCGGACAAACCCATATGAATCACTACATAAATTTATAGAAATAAAATAATTGCAGGGCTTTTTATTAGTAGAAAATAAATATTTTCAAGTAACTTGATGCATCCATCACAAGTTATAATTAATTTCAAACAAATGTCTTTTGTCAGTTTTTATCTTAGTATCTGTGAAAGTCTCTCAAGTAACACTTTTGGGTCTGTTGATATGTGATCTGAATAAAAGCAAAGTGCTTGGTACTTTATTTGGTCATTTATCTATATTATGAGACACATTGTACAAAGAAAAATAGAAAAATGGATTTAATTATAATTCTGGACAAAAGTCATGGAGAAAGTCCAGCAATTTGAGATGGAATGGGGTGGTAGACAGGGGATGGATTTGATGTCAGGAACATAGGAAGACTTGGAGGGAGAAAAGAAAAAGATAAAGTGATGTAATAATATTTTAGGTAAAAAATATTTTTAAAAGCATTCAAAATACTAGAAGTATAATAGAATTGCTTCACTATAATAAATGTTATATACAAAACCCCTATAGCTAGCATAATAATTAACAGCAAAAATAAGTAGTTTTCCTTTAAGATAAGGAACAAGGCAAAGATACCCTTTCTTATAGTTTCTATTGAACATAGAACTTGAAGTTCGAACCAGTATAATTTAGAATAGAAAATACAAAATAAATCAATAAACACAAAAATTAATAGATAAAAATAAATAAATAATAAAGTTTGTTGAGGCGTGGTGGTAGATACATGTAATCAGGATCAAGGCCAGCTTTAGTTTCATAGTGATCTTGAAATCAAACTGTTTTGCCTGAGATTCTCCCTAAATAGAATAAAATAAAATAAAGCAAAATTGTGAAATAAAAATGAATGGTCCTTTGGAATTTGGCGTTGGGTTGCAGGCCCAGAGCTGCCCTAGATTTTTCACACTTTCCCCACTCACCTCTTGCTCCTAATTCATATCTACTCCTTGTGACTATCCATAAACCTAGACAATCTTTTTTAACCAGGGACCCCCACAGCCACCACACTTGGGTGGGACCCAGGTAAGATTACCTGTGCCATTGTTCCTTTTCTCTGGCACCTCTAGACTATGTTAGACCTGCTAGTGCATATCCACTTCAGTCATTCTTACTAGCCCACTTCTGTTGTTTTTAATAAACATTGCTAGCACATTACCTAGCCAACTCACTGTACCAATCTTTGGCTACTTGGGTCTGAAATAAGAGCTCCAACCAGAACTTCAGATCTGGGACTAGCTGGAGTCTGAATCCTAGAATCCAGAGTGACCCCCAGAATGAAAAGCAAGCATTATTATTCTTTTACACAACAGTCTGAGAAATAAAATTTATTTTAAAAAATTATAGTGAACAGGAGTCTGCCCCAAGTCCTTTGTGTATATATTATAGCTTTCAGTTTAGCACTTTCATGAGAGTCTTTAATGTGTAAATGAGTAGGGTCTCTGATTCTTGTGCCTTCTTTTGGGGCTCTTTTCCTTCTGTTGGCTTTTTTCTTATAGAACTTTGATATAATGGTTTTATTTTATCTTATAATATTTTGTTATTAAACAAAATATGGTAAAAAAGCACCAAGAAAACAGTATACGATTCCACAGCTATGTAAAATTTATGCAATTAATATTTTAAGCTGAGAAGGAATTGGAAAAAAAACATTGGAACAAAAACATAACTGAAAATTTCACCAAGTAACAAAGGGACAAGACTGTTGATGCACAAAGCTGAACAAATTCTCAGTAGTGCACATGCCAGGATACTAATTTTAAGGCACATTATAATTAAAATTTAAAAATGAAAATCTTAAAATTATCTGGAAAGCACACTCATATTACCCCTATAGAATTACAATGGATTTCTCTTCTGAAATCACAGAATGCTGAGTAACGTGGGGCAAAAACTGGCAAGTGTTGAAAAAAAAGAATTACCAATTCAGAATTCAATATACAACAAAAACAGTCTCCAAGAATCTAAAGAAAATGAAGACGTTATCAAGAGATGTAAAGAATTTGTTGGTAATGAATTCACCCTCACAACTATTTGTAAAAATTTTGGACTGGCAAGATTGCTCATGGGGTAAAGGCATTTGGTACCAAGCATGATGGTCTTAATTTGGTCCCTCAGACTCTAACATAGTGTAAGGAGAAAACTGCTTCCTCTAAGGTGGTATCTGACCTGCATAGGCATGTTTTTATTACACTTGTACACATATGATTGTGCTCATCAATGAGGAAATAAAATGTAATAAAGAATTTTTTAGAAAGTACAAGATTCGTTTGAAATACAATACTATAACACAAAAAAATACTTACAGAAAAAAGTGTTTATTTTGACTTATAGCTGCAAAGGGATATATTTTATCACAGTGGGGGAGGACATGGCAACAGACATGGGAAGCATGGTGGCAAGAAAGATGTCTTAGTGATTGTTTTATTACTGTGACAAGTCACCATGACCAAGGTAGCTCTTACAAAATAAATCATTTAATTGAAGGCTTGTTTATAGTTTTAGAGGGTTAGTCTATGATCATCATAGCAGGAAGCAGACAGCAATGGCTCTGAAGAAGTAAGTATATGAGAATTTTGTATCATGATCTAAAGGCAGCAAGCAGAAAGAAATAGAGAAAAAAGGGAGAGACATACAGACAGAGAAAGATACACAAAGAGATACAGAGACACAAATGCAGACAGAGACACAGACACAGGGAAAGAGAGAGAGGGACAGATATATATTTAATTCAGATCTTTTGAGGTTGGAAGATGCACCTTTAATCTGGGCCACATCTGCTAGCAGCCTATATAAAGGATATGGAAGAAGGAAAGGTTTGCTTTTTGCCTTATTTGCTCTTACTCTCACTGGCAAATATATTAATTCTTTTGGATTCTGGCTTATACTAAAGACCATCTGATACAAAAAAGCCTTGTGGACTGAACAATTACTGGATTCTTGGACCTTGCAATGGTAGATAGCCATTGTTGAACTAACTGGACCTCAGTCTGTAAATTATTCTGACAAATAATCCGTCCATGCATACACATACATACATACACATATTAATATAAAGTATATGGAACAAACTTTTCCAACACCTACAGTTATTGAAGCCTGTCCTGGAAGCTCAAAAAGTACTGAATGAAAGCCAAGCCCATCATAGAAACTATTTTAGAAACTTAAGACAAACTCTTTTGATCACTCTCATTTACCAGTTGTGAGAGACAATTGATTTGGTGACTCTGTACATAAAACTTTTGACAATTTGTAGAAAAAACCAATAAATAAATAAAATAAAATAAAACTTCACAAGAAGTCTGCCCCCTAGTTCTGGGATTAAAGGCGTGAGCCACAACCACCCGGCTCTTGTTTTAATTATTTTTTTTACAGACATTGTCTTTAATGACTAAAAAAATGTATAATCTATGTTAGAGATGCTAGGGTCACAGTGAGGGGTAAACTCACGGACACACAGCTTCCACTGTGAGAGAATTCCCAAGATGCTTTGGGAAGAAGGGACTATTTGGGTGCATGGCTTAAGAGATTTCAGTCTATGGCTGCTCACAGAATGTTTCTGGACCTGGGATAAGTGGGAGCAGAGCTACCTCTGTCTTAGTATGATAGAAAAAAAGGAGGAAAAGAGAAGGCAGGAAAGAACTCACCCTGCAGGACACTTTCTTGAGGCCCCACCTCCTAGCAGCACTGCGGTGGGACCTACTCAAGGCTGACTTTGCCCTCACCATCTGAGCACATCTTTTGTACCTCCATTGGCTGAGGACCAAGCCTTCAACCAAGGAGCCTCTACTGCCATTGCAAAGACAGCG
>NW_004949111.1:6309508-6325258 GCF_000317375.1 Microtus ochrogaster
AAATAAATAAATAAATAATAAGAAAAATAATAACACTGTCTGGTTGTTCTTAGTGTCTTTAGATAAATTGACAAAGGGCAGGAAGGATCTCTGTGATAAAACTAACCAAATTCTAGTATCTCAGGATATGGTTAATGACAACAATAAACTTAGTGACAAAAAGTGAAAATTATTTCAGATGTGTATAAATTTTCTAAAGGTTTATAGGCTTGCCCTAGAAGAGAATCTTCTCTCAATTAGCTGCAGAGCTCAAGTTGCAGAAAATCAAACTGACGTCCTCATTATAAGGTTGGCCAAATTAAAGAGAAAATTCAGGTCTCAGGCTCAAAAGGTGTTGACAGATAAAGTAAGGGTATTAACAGGTAAAAATGGGGTCCTCCAGCACCAGTAGAGACTATGTTCACTACTACCCCCTTAAATGGCTTTTATTTGACTGAAGAAATTAACCCTTCATTGTCTGCTAAACAAGTAGTGATTTTTTTCTGAAGAAGTTGCCAGGCAAGACATTACTGGTGTCCCCCAAAATCCCCCAATAGCTGTTTCTAGATCTGTAACTATTCTTAATAATGGTAAGCAGGCTTCCTGAAAGGAGATAGAAAGTGTAGTATTATATGAAGGGTTGATACACTATTAAAGAACTTAATGAGTTTGTTAATTCATTCCAAAAAAAAGTCTGGGAGATATGTGTGGGCATGGATTTTAATGGCGTTGGATAACAGTGGAAAGAACATAAAACTGGATCGGGCTGAGTTTGATATGGGCCCTTTGAGTGGAGATTCTAGGTTTAATATGTAAACTGGCACAGTTTTAAAATGTGTCAAAAGTTTGTTTAAATGACTAGAAAGGTTAAAAGAAATACTTTAGAGTTGCCTCGGCCAGGGAAAACTGTAAATAAAAAACAGTATCACATCACTGGTGGAACTGCAAAAGTCAGTGTCATCATCAAGAACTTGAAAGATGCAAGAGTGGTGGCTAGCACCTCATCTCCCTTTAATTAATGTATCTAGCCAGCGAAGAAGATAGATGGATAGTGTTGACTATCAAAAACTCAATCAAGTAGTGACTACAACTGCAGATGCTGTACCAGATGTGGTATTCTTGCTCGAGCACATTAACAAATTTCCTGGTACATTGTATGCAGCTATTGATCTAGCAAACTACTCTCTCTTGGTTCCTTCCATAAGGACCACTAGAAGCAATTTGTTTTCAGTTTGCAAGGCCAGAAGTATACCTTTACAGTTTTGCCTCAGGGATATATTAACTCCCAGACTGTGTCATAACTTAGTTTGAAGGGATCTTGAGTATTTCTTCCAGAAAACATCACAATGCTACACTATATTGATAACATTACGCTGATTGGATTAATTGAGCATTAGATAGCAACTACTATGGACATTTTGGTAACATATATGTGTATCAAAATATGAGAAATAAATCCAAAATTCAAGGGCCTTCTACCTCACTGAAATTAATAGGAGTCTATTATGTGGATCATGAAGAAATATTCCTTCTAGGATGAAGGGTATACTGTTGCACCTGGCCCCTCTCACCACTAGTAAAGAAGCACAACATTTAGTGGATTTACTTGGATTCAGAAGAAAGCACATTCTTTACTTGGGTATGTTATTCCAGCCTATATAACAAGTGATTCAGAAAGCTGCTAGCTTTGAGTGTGCCCTGGAGTGAAGACAGATCTTCAACAGGTCCAGGATGCTATGTAGGCTGGAATATCACTTGGACAATATAATTCAGCAGACCAAATAGGACCTGAAGTGTCAGTGAAGGATTGGGATGTTCTTTGGAGCCTTTTCTGGCCCCAATAGGTGAATTAGAGAAAATGCTATTGGGATTTCAAAGAAAGACTTCTGCAACACCTGCAGACAACAGATCTTGGCCTGCTATTGAGCCTCATTAGAAACTGAACATTTGACAATTAGTGACCAAATTACCATCAACCTGAGCTGCCCTTCATGACTTGGTATATTTTATCTATCAAGTCATTTTATTTATTTTTTATATTTTTTATTGATCTATACATTTTCTCCATTTCCCTCCATTCCTCCCCTTCCCCCTCTACCCTCTCCTGTTACCTCCATACTCCCAATTTACTCAGGAGATCTTGTCTTTTTCTCCTTTCTATGTACATACATGCATTTCTCTCTTAGGGTCCTCTTTATTGTCCAGGTTGTCTGTGGCTGTGGACTGGAGTTTGCTTTTTCTTTGCTTTATATCTAAAAGCCAATTATGAGCAAGTACATATTATATTTGTCTTTATGTGTCTGGGTTGATTCACTCAATATGGTTATTTTATTAGATCCATCTGTTTGCCTGCAAGTTCTGGATGTTATTACTTTTTACCACTGTGTAGTACTTCTCTGTAAAGGTATCACATTTTCTTTATCAATTCTTTGCTTGAGAAGTATCTAGGTTGTTTCCAGGTTTTGGCTATTACAAATAATGCTGTTATGAACATGTTCTTGTGGTATGATTGAACATCCTTTGGTTACATACCCAACAGTAAGTATTGCTGGGTCTTGAGGTAGATTGATTCCTAATTTTCTGAGAAATCACCATACTGATTTCCAAAGTAGCTGTACAAGTTTGCGCTCCCACAAGCAATGGAGGAGCATCCCCCTTACCCTATATCCTCTCCCGTATAAGTTGTTATCAGTGTTTATGATATTGACCATTCTGCCAGGTATTAAGATGGAATCTCAGAGTTGTTTTGATTTGCATTTTTGATGGCTAAGGATGTTGAGCCTTTCCTTAAGTTCCTTTCAGACATTTGAGATTCATCTGTTGAGAGTCTTCCATTTAGGTTTGTATCACATTTTTATTGGATTATGTTTTCTTTTTGGTGTCAAGTCTCTTGTGTTCTGTGCATATTTTGGGGGTCAATCTTCTATCATGTGGAGTTGGTGAAGATATTTTCCCATTCTGTAGGCTGCTGTTTTATCTTGTTGATGGTACCCTCTGCTTTATAAAAGCTTCTCAGTTTGAGGGGGGTCTCATTTATTAATTGTTGCGCTTTGTGCCTGTGATACCGGGGTTATATTTAGGAAGTGGTCTTCTGTGTCAATGCATTAAAGTTTACGTCCCAATTTCTCATCTATGTAGTTCAGTGTGGTTGGTTTTATGTTGAGGTCTTTGATCCATTTAGACTTGAGTTTTGTGCATGGCAATAGATATGGGTCTATTTGCATTCGCCTACATGTTGATATCCAGTTTTACCAGCACCATTTGTTAAATACGCTTTATTTTTTACATTTGATATTTTTGACTTCTTTGTCAAAAATCAGGTGTTCGAAGGTATATGGAATGATATCCAGGTCTTCAATACAATTCCATTGGTCCTTTTATCTGTTTCTATGCCAATATCAGGCTGTTTCATTACTGTAGCTCTATAGCAGAGTTTGAAATCAGAGATTATAATGCCTCCAGAAGTTCTTTTGTTGTACAGGATTGTTTTGGCTATCCTGTTTTTGTTTGTTTGTTTGTTTTTCCAAATGAAGTTGAGTATTGTTCTTTTGAGGTCTGTAAAGAATTTTGCTGGAAATATAATTGGCATAACATTGAATCTGTAGGTTGCTTTTGGTAAGGTTTCCATTTTCCATTTTTACTATGTTAATTCTACCTACCCAAGAACATGTGAGATCTTTCCATTTTCTGGTGTCTTCTTCAATTTCTTTCTTCAAAGTTTTAAAGCTTTTGTCACACTGTTCTCTGACTTGTTTGGTTAAAGTTACTCCAAGATATTTTATGTTATTGTGGCTTTTGCGAAGGTTCATGTTTCTCATCTGATTTATCATATGTATAAAGGAGGGATACTGATTTTTTTTTAATCTTGTATCCTGATTCATTACTGAAGTTGTTTTTCAGTTGTAGGAGTTCCCTGTTAGAGCTTTTGGGGTAATTGTTGTAATTTTGACTATGGTATTGTCAGCAAATAGTGAGAGTTTGACTTCTTTTTCTTCAATTTGTATTTACTTGATCTCCTTTTGTTGTATTATTGCTCTAGCTAGAAATTTAAGTAATATATTGAATAGATATGGAGAGAATAGACAACCTTGTTCTGTTTCTAATTTCAGTGGGATAGCTTTGAGTTTCTCTCCATTTAGTTTTATGTTGGCTGATGGCTTGGTGAATATTGCCTTTATTAAGTTTAGTTATGTTCTTTTTATCCCTGCTCTCTCCAAGACTTTTATTATGAAAGGGTGTTGATTTTTCAAAGGCTTTTTCAGCATCTAATGAGATGATCATGTGGGGCTTTTTTCTTACAGTTTGTATGGTGGATTACATTGTTGATGTTGGTAATAAAATCTACTTGGTGATGGTAGGTGATTTCTCTGATATGTTCTTGGATTTAGTTGCCAGTATTTTATTGAGTATTTTTGCACCCATGTTCATGAGTGAGATTGGTCTGTAATTTTCTTTCTTAGTAGCATCTTTGTGTGATTTTGGTATCAGAGTAACTGTAGCCTCATAAAAAAGAGTTTGGCAATGTTCCCTTTTTTTCTCTTGTGTGGAACAATTTAAAGAGTATTGGTATTAGTTCTTCTTTGAAAATCTTGTAGAATTCTGTGCTGAAACCATCTGGTCCTGAACTTTTTTGGGTTGAGAGACTTTTGATGACTGTTTCTAATTCCTTAGCAGTTATAGGTCTATTTAATTTGCTTATCTGGTCTTGATTTAATTTTGATAAGTGATATTTATCCAGAAAATTGTACATTTCCTTTATGTTTTCCAATTTTGTGAAGAACAGGTTTTTGTAGTATGACCTGATGGTTCTTTAGATTTCCTCCAAATCCTCCAACAGGACACTTAAAAGTTTTAGAACAAAAATAAGCAAACTCACCCAAAAGGACTAGATCAGAGGAAATAATAATTAAGAGCTGAAGTCAACAGAGTAGAAAAAAGAAAACAATAAAAAGAATCAATGAGATAAGAGTTGGTTTTTCAAGAAAATCATCCAAATAGAGAAACCTTCATCCAAACTATTCAAAAGGCAGAGAGAGAATTTCCAAATTACCAAAATCAAAAATGAAACAGGGGACATAATTACAACCTTGGCCAAAGTAGGTCTGAGACAGCAAACTCCAAAGGAGCAGAGCAAAGCCCAGGAGTGCTGAGCTATCTCCAGGAGCACTAAGTAACTAATGGGGTAACTAGACCTGTGGAACTGACTGTACCACAACGGTCAACCATCTGAGCTTTGGATACATTAGCATGTAGAAGATTGATCAACAGAATCTCAGACAGCCCCAACACACCTATTAGAGAAAAAGGTGAGTAGAAAGGGTAAGAACACATGCAACACCACAAAGAGAAACACAAAACCAGTAAAACCTAAAGACCCACACAAAAGCAAGACCTGAGCAACTAATTATAGATTAAGTAGAAGAAAATGACCTAAAAAATAACTTGAAGATAATGTTTGAAACTCTTAAAGAGGAAATGAGAAATTCCCTTAAAGAGATGGAGGAAAAGACAAACCAAAAGTTGGAAGACATTAGAAAATCTCTTAAAGAAAACCAAGAAAAAATAAAACATATGAAAGAAACTATTCAAGACTTGAAAAATGAAATATAGACAATAAAGAAAACACAAATCGAGGGAATTATAGAAACAGAAATCATGAGTGAACGATCAGGAACCACAAACGTGAGCATAAACAGCAGAATACAAGAGATGGAAGAGAAAATCTCAAACACTGAAGATAAAATAGAGGAAATAGTCTAACAAAAGTATAACCCAAAATATCCAGGAAATATGGGACACCATAAAAAGGCCAAATCTAAGAATAATAGGTAAAAAAGAAGGAAAAGAAGTTCCACTCAAAAGCACAGGAAATATATTTAATAAAATCATAGAAGAAAACATTCCCAACCTAAAGGAAGATATGCCTATGAAGATACAAGAAGCTTACAGAACACCAAATAGATTGGATCCAAAAAAAAAGTCCCCTCGCCACATAATAATCAAACACTACACAAACATAGTAAAGAAAGAATATTAAGAGCTGCAAAGGAAAAAGACCAAGTAATATATAAAGGTAGACCTATCAGAATTACAGCTGACTTCTCATTGTTCCTTCATTGGGATTTGCTGCTATGAGATCATCAATTGTCTGTAGCCAACTTCCTTGGGTTGAAGTTTCCTTCTAATATTTTGTGTAGGGCTGGGTTTGTGGCTAGGTATTGGTTAAGTCTAGTTTTGTCATGGAATATCTGGTTTTGTCTGTCTATGGTGATTGAAAGTTTTGCTGGTTATAGTAATCTTGGCTAACATGCAAGGTCTCTTAATGTTTGCATATCACTTGACCACAACCTTCTGCCTTTCATTGTCTCCAATGAGAAAAGGTTTCTCAATAGCTTTGGTACATATCTGGAAACTAGCTCCTGTAGACCAGGCTGGCCTCAAACTCCTAGAGATACACCTGGCTCTGCCTCCCAAGTGCTGGGATTAAAGGCATGCGCCACCACCGCCAAGCAATGGTCCATTATCTCAAAGACTATCAGCTGAAGGAGTTACCACAGAACCTCCCCCTTTTGTCTAAATAGAAGCGTTCTAAACCTAATACAAAACTATATACAATAAGAACAGATATCAAGTCTTGTTCAGGGAAAAGAAGAGGCAAAAACATACATAAAATTAGAGTTGCAACCAGCATGAACAATATCAAACAAGAAACATATGCTAAATTTTTAATAGTAATCCTATCCTAAGGAGTCTAAGTCTTGTCTGAAAAATGGATTGGCTAAGTCATGAGAGGAAAATAACTATGACTACCTAGACTTCAACCCTATCAAAGACATGAGAAGGAAAATAATATTACTTGAGTAAACAAGAAATGCAATCAAGTAACTTCTAAAAGGTGCAAGAAATAACAGACTCAACCAGCTACCTGAGCAATAGCCCAAGATCTCATTTGCAACATTGGAGCAAACAACTTTGGTTAAGGCTTAGAGTAACTGAAAAAACATTTTCAGAGGCAGGAAAATTTGTAAAACCATCTTACCCTGTCTTAGAAAGGCTTGGCAGCCTTTTTCGTTGTATCCTGCTTGTCCAGTCTGGACACTGCATTTTGTCAGTAGTCAAGGCGGGGGCAGTTCTCTGCCCAAAGACTGGTTTTACCAAAAAGAAAACAAGCTCCAAGTAGAGTATCTTTGGTCTCCAGCATTCTCTTGGGAATAGATTAGTGCTACCAGGGGCAATTGTGTCTCATATAAACAGAATCCTGAGTTATTTCATCAAATTAATTAATTTTTGGTTCTCATTCTGCACATGTGATTCTAAGATGGGAGGTAGATTGCCTTCCTGGAGGGATGTTTTATTTGCTAGCTTATTATAACTTTTTAACAGATTTTTATTGTCAATTTTAGTAAAATGAATCCTTTAAGATAATCTCGCTGTACCACTTTTTATTGATTCTTATTGAGCTCCACATTTTTCTCTGCTCCCCTCCCTGCCTCTCCCTTCCCCCATTCAACCCTCCCCCAAGGTCCCCATGCTCCCAATTTACTCAGGAGATCTTGTATTTTTCTACTTCCAATGTAGATTAGATCTATGTAAGTCTCTCTTAGTATCCTCATTGTTGTCTAAGTTCTCTGAGATTGTGGTTTGTAGGCTGGCTTTTTTTTTTTTTTTTGCTTTATGTTTCAAAACCACCTATGAATGAGTACATGTAATAATTGTCTTCCTGCGTCTGAGTTACCTCACTCAAAATAATGTTTTCTAGCTCCATCCATTTTCCTGAAAAATTCAAGAGGTCGTTATTTTTTTTCATAACCCCTTGACATGGATTGAATTTTGCCTATCAAATTGAGGTTATCATTTTCAATATTATGAATCCTTCCAGATAAAGACCGTGTCCTTCCTAAAAGTTTCTCTCTTAATGACTCTGTTATCAAACCATTTCTTTAAGGATATAATATGAAGAATAAAGCTATTACCCGCCATGGCCACAAAAATATATACATACCAAGTAGGTCATATAGCTCTTGCAGAATTCCATCCATAGTAGGAACAAAAATGTTTCGAAAATGTTTCTAGATGGTGATATTGTCTGTAATTATCTTGAGGTTGGATTACAATTTTCAAATTTATTTATTTATTAATCAAATTAAATGACCTCAATTATAATTTTCAGAAAACTGATGTATGTGTAACAATTCTGATTCGCCAGCAGGTGTCGCAGCTGCGACAGTAAGGCAGGTCCTAGATCAGTACCTCAATCTCCTGAGACTTAGAATTACTATCAAATTTAGTTAATTGCTTAAGAGCACCACACCAGAATATGTGGAAGATTTAAGTTGTGCAGAATAACAAGGAGTCCAGAGCTTGCAGGTAGTCACGAGCCACGAGGTTACTGGTCAGAGCTCGAGCCAGGCATTTGCAGATCTGAATTGGGAAAGCAGCCTGTGTTCCAGGTACAGGGTTAAAGCTCCTGCTCCTGGAGTTGGTGCTCAGCCTGATCAGGGTCAGCCTGGCAGAAGCCAGAGAAGCCACGGAAGAGTTGCGGCAGAAAGCTATGGGTGGCAGTAACTTAGCAGGTAGAACCAAGCCACATGGGCACAATCCGCGGGAAATTGCCAAATCTCTGTGGTGGGGCATCCAAGCCAAAGCTTGCACAGCTGTCCAGAAAGACAGTTCAGCTGTGTCTGGTGGGAGGAGGCTGTAAGGGTCTGGGCAGGGTCTGGGCAGGGTCCAGCAATGGCATGGACTCAGGACACGTGGGCGCTAATATGTTGGAGTGCAAAAGGGTTCCACAATAGCCTGGAATGGATTATAACAAAGGTTTATTTATTGGAGGATAAACTCACAGAAACAGTAGCGATCCATGGTCCTCCGTGTGTGCTGGAAACTGGAACCAAATCCAGCAGCCAAGAGGAACATACGCATGCTTTTTCATCTGCATTTATAGTACATGAGAACATGCCCAAAGTGGGCCAGCATCTTAAAGGCTATTGGCTGAAGGAGTTCCCACAGCAGAGATTAGCATGTAAATTATTTAAGGGGAACATTATAATCCCTACTTGTCATAAACACAAATGAATTAAACGCGTTAATCCACAGCAATAATTGGCAAAATTGCACAGACTGAAGCATGATATTTACAAGTTATGTAAATTATATTTAAGGACACATATAGGTTGGCAGTGGAATGGTGGAAAGAAGATTTACTATGCATAACAGCTATCATAGAAACCCTAAAGTTACAAATAAGCTTTAAAGAAAAAAAAAGTTATGTTAAAAAAAAAAACATTGACATGGTAAAATTACATATACCAATAAATATGTTTTATTACCATTAGTTAATAAAGAAACTGCTTTGACCTATGGCAGGGCATAATACAGCTAGGTGGGAAAACTAAATTAAATGCATGGAGAAAGAAGGAGAAATCAGACAGATGCCATGTAAACCACCCAAGAATCAAGAGGTAACAAACCATGAACCTCATAGTAAAATAAAAAAAAATAAGACAAATGGGGTTAATTTAAGATGTAAGAGTTAGTTAATAAGAAGCCTGAGCTAATAGAACAAACGGTGTTGTAATTTTAAAAATTGATATTTTGTCATTCATCAAGAAGATAAAAACATATAATTACTTAATAAACAATGCCAGTGAGTAAATTTGTTTTATAGCTAGAACTAAACAGAAATATACAATTTAAAAATAATATTGAGTGTTTCAACATTCAACTTTCAATAAATGTTATAAATCTGGAACAAAACCAAAATGTAAAATATTTACTAATGCTCCCATCAACATGACCTAATAGAATTTAGACTATTCATTATTCTAGGAACAGTGTGCTAAATATTTTTCTTGTTCACAATAAACATTCTCCTGAGTAGACTATATATTAAAGCACAAAACAATATTAACAAATTATTTAAGTAATGTTTTCTTACATTTGATTTATTACTGAAATGCATTTGTTATAGCCAAACTATCCTCACTGTGACACAATACCAATACCTCAGTAAAGAAATATTAAAGATGAATAATTGATTTTGACTGATGTATTCAGAGGATTAAATCCACAGTCTCTTGAAAAGGCCAGAATTTTAGGCCTGAGGAAAGTCTAAATTGTCTTAGAGTGCATGGTGGAGCAAAGCTGTTCACCTCATGATAGCCAGGCCAGGAATAACATAAAAGTAGAGATGGTCTAGGAATGAATTGTTACATTAAAATACACACAAAGTGATCTAATTTCTCTACATAAGGCACAGTTCTGAATAGCTTAGTAATATATAATTTTATTGTCTTAGTTTGCTTCTCTGTTGCTATGATAAAAAAAAATTAACCTAATAGGTTATAGTTTATCCTCAGAAGGATTTGGAAGAAAAGTTTTAACATATTTGCTATTTTCTATGTCCAACCCACAACATTCTGATAATGGATTACTAGAGCTCATGTACATTTTACAGTGAAAAATGTATCCTTTCCCTCTCTAGTAGTCCCACAAACTGGAAGAGAATATTTGACAGCTATATATCTGACAGGGATTAATATACAGAATTTTCAAAGAACTCAACAAAGAGCCAAGGAAACAAATGACCTAATTATAAATGAGCTATGTCTTTTATGTATATATTATGGCTTCCAGTTCAATATTTTTGAGGACCCCTGAGTAAACAACTATATTAAAATTACAACTTTGGGATTTCATCTTACCCCAGTCAAAATGACTAAAATCAACAAAAGAAGCCATAGAAAAATGCTGGTAATATTGTGGGGGAAGAAGGAACCTCAGTCACAGTTGGTAGGAACAGAAACTGGTGCAGACACTCGGGAAATCAGTAAGGAAAATTCATAAAAAAGAACTAAAAATAATTTTCTACATACTATTCCCAAGGGAATTGCATGTTGGAGAGTTTTTGTGCCAACTTGATATAGGATAGGGTATAGTGATATTTATGTTTTAATAAATAAGCTTCCCTGAATATCAGAATGGCAAAACTAAGCCACTAGAGGTCAGACAATGATGGTACACACCTTTCATCCCAGAATTTGGGATACAGAGGAAGATAGATCTCTGTGAGTTCAAGGCCTCCTTCAGCTACACAAGATCAATGCAGAAACCAATCCAGATGGTGGCGGCTCATGCCTTTAATCCCAGCATTAGAGGGAATATAAAATAAGAGAAGAGAGAGGCTAAGGTTACTTAGTCTGCTTTTCCTGACATCACCCAACCTTGGTAGAGGTAAAACTTCTTTAATGGCTTGACTGCTTTGCTTTCTGGTTTTGGGGTTGAACCTCAATATCTGACTGGGTTTTATTATTCATGCCACAACAGGGTAATTTGGAAAGAAAGATTCTGCATTGAGAAAATGCCTCCATAGAATTAGTAACTCTGTTATTGCCATAGTTAATTCTGTAGGATATTTTCTTAATGATTTATTGATATGGGAGGGCCCACCTTCCTGTGGGTAATTCTACCCATGGACTGTGGTCCTTGTAAGATAAACAATCTGAGCAATCTAGTGATAACAAGCCAATAAGTAGCACACTTTCACAGTGTCTGCACCAGTTCCTGCTTTGAGGATTCAGTCCTATTTGAGTTTCTGTCTGACCATTTTCAGTGATGGACTGTGTAATGGAGCTGTAAGCTGCAATGAACTCTTTCCTTCCCAAGTTGCTTTTGGTCATGATGTTTCATCACTGCAATAGAAACTTAAATAAAACAGGAATTGGTACCAGATGATATTGTTGTGATTCACCTGGTCATATATTTTAGGGAGAATTGTGGTAGGATTTGAACTGTAAGCTATAAAATCAGCTGGATGCTCAGAGATAAATGGTCTGTTCTTTGTGAGCTTGGAAGACAAGCGTGACGAGAGAATCGAGGCCTGACCTGAGAAGTTTCATATGAAAGCTTTGAGACATCCTTATAACTCAATCTGGGCTGTGTGTATTTTGAATTAAGAATCATCAGCATAAAATTCTGCTTTTCTGGGACAATTAATACTGCTTAGCTGAGACCGAAAATCAGCTGTGGTTAAAAGGAGACCAATATTATTGAGGTAAAAATTGTCCAGGAGTGTTTCTTCAGGGTCATCATGCAGAAGCTTTTCATCAGAGTAGGTGGAAGCTGTATCTTGTGCTGACAATCAAACTTGATAATGTGTTTCCTAGGTCATAATTCTTCTGAAGGCATGTGCATCTTTTGGTCATGGAGAGCATTGAGGATTGGCAACATGTGAAAGTGTCAGAGTCTCCAAAGATAGCCTAGGAGAGGCTATTAGTGAAGATTCATCCTAGTTGCAATAGAGAACCCAGAAGTTTGGAGATATTAGTACCATGATCAACAGCTTCTATGGAGTAAAGCCAGCCTGAACCCACAAGACAAACTGCAACTACTGTAGATAGCAAAGTCAGACAAGTGCGACTGCAAAAACCCTTTGGAAATCAGAGGATGAATGCTCTCAGATGACAAGCACTGAAATGTTTATACTGTTGAATTTTGATTTCTGCTTTGGTCTAATTTTGACTGCGTTCTTATTCTTCCCTCTTACACCAAGAAATTATGAAATTTGTTTGAATTTTTAGGAACCCACAGCTATAAGACTTTGGCTATTTTAGAAAGGCTTTGCAAAGAGACATTGATCATTTGTAGAGATTTTAAAATAACTTTAAAGAGTCACTGGATTTCTAATTGCTGAAAGTTTGAAAGTCTAGAGGGCCTTTGAAGTTGGAATGTACTTTTGAATGTAATATTTATATGAGATCTTGGGGATGAAGAAGGGAAAGTTCATGATTTAGCAATAATGTGTTTAGTATTAAGTTAACAAGGGATCCATAGTTGTGGTTAGTTTTTATGTAAACTTCATAAAGGCTAAAGTCATTTTAGAAGAAAGAACCTCAATTAGGAAAATGTCCCCAACATACAATCCTGCAGGCCATTTTCTTGATTATTGATTGATGAGAATTGACCCATTCCATGCTGTATGATGCCACCTCTGATCTGGTGATCCTGGATTTTATAAGAAAACAAACTGAGCATGCCATGGGGAGCAAGTCAGTAAGCAGCACTCCTTCATGGTCTGATTTATCTTTTGACTTCAGATTTCAATTAGTTTCTGCTCTAATTTTACTGTGATGGATTATGATACAGAATTATTAACTGAAATAAACTCTTTCCCAAGTTGCTTTTGCTAATGGTGTTCTATCACAGAAATAAAAACTTTAACTAAGACAAATCAATATCCTACTGTACAAGATACTTGTTCAACAATGCTCATTGCCAACCTATTCACCATAGGCAGGAAAGGGAAACAAACTGTCTTTCAACAAATGAATGGATAGTGAAAATGTGATACATACAATGAATAGAATGCTATCCAGCTGTGTAAAAAGGACAATGAAATCTGTAGGTAAATGGATAATTATAGAATATGTAATTTGATTGAGATAACACAGACCCAGAAAGACAAAGAAATTCTTTAACAAACACTAACATGCTCTTTCACAAAGATAAACATGCTCTTTCATGTCTGAAGTTTCTAGAACCAAATATTTAGTTGTAAGCATTCATCATGGAATAACCACAGGAACCAAGAAATTATAGAGAGGCCGTAGTTGGTCAAACAGAGGAGCTTGAAAGGTTAACTGGTAAATAGCAGAATACAGTTGATAGGAAGTGAGATAATATGAGTGGAACCATGTGGAGGAAACTCCAAGTAGGGAGAAAGAAGAGACATCAATACAGAAGGGCAAGGAATAATGTGGGAAAAATAACACCAAAATTGTTTGATAAGGACTCAAAATATATTATTTTATATGTACTTAAAATTACTTTATAAATATGTGGAAGTTATGCCACTTGGGCTGACAATGCTCTCTTCGCAATATCCATAAATTAACAAAAACATCAGTACCAGGTTGTTACAGCTCCCCACAAGTGCAATAAATTAAAACAGAACAACAAAACAAAACAAGAGACATCCTTTAGAATGCTTGATCACTGTAGTCCAAGGGACTCAAGTGGTGGCACACACCTTTAATCCCAGCACTTGGGAGGCAAAAGCAGGCAGATCTCTGTGAGCTTGAGGCCAGCCTGGTCTACAAGAACTAGTTCCATGACAGGCTCCAAAACTACAGAGAAACCCTGTCTCAGAAAACCAAAAAGAAAAAAAAACTCATAAAATAATATAGAATACTAATGTAGCCTTTGATTGCCTCTCAGAGGTTGAAGGTTAGCCCCTCATTTTGAAGACATCACATACTTAGGACACAGAACTTGCATGATTAGAGCTCAATCTAACATGAAATCCTCTTTGCTGTGGTCTAGCTTCCATAATAGCAGAAAACCCTATGCAAACTGTCAAAGGAAACAATAATTGTTGCAACACCTTTGAACCACAAGTATACACATTTCAATATATCCATAAGGTGCAATAAGCGTATCTTATATGTTGATGTTAAAAGTGACTCTCTAATTAGACTTAAGGCCACACAACAGGAGAGAAGTAATTCCTGATACTAGAAACCTAACTAAATTCCTGGTACTGATATAGTCTTGGATCTTTAAAGAAGAATCTACCACTGACATTTTTTCTAGATTAGTATAGTTCCTTACTACATTCCAAACCTTTTCCTTATACCCATAGCTCAGTGTAACTGCCATCCCTTATCAACTGTTCATCATTTTATTGCAAATGTAGACCCTTATAGGCGAATACAGATGAATACAATGCAGATATCTGTTGGTCATGGAAACCTAAGTCCAATAGATACATCAAAAACACAGATACAAAATCTATGGATTGGAGATCATCATGGAGGAAGAAAAGGAGGAGGAGAAAAATAAACTGTAATAGCCAGAAGAGCAGGAAATCTGCTGTGAAATATCCTTCCTGAGAAATAGCTACTTGAACAAGACCAGAACAGTGGAAATATCAATAGACACTCTAATACATATGTCTTAATTGGGATTTTCATTGCTGTGAAGAGACACCATGACCATGACAACTCTTATAAAGGAAAACATTTAACTGGGGTGGTGGCTTACACTTCAGTGCATTATCATCACAATGGGAATGTATCAGAATGCAGCAGACACGGTGCTGGCAAAGTAGCTGAGAACCCTACATCTTACAGCCAACAGGAAATGGTCTGAGACACTGGGTGTTATCATGAGCATAGGAAACCTTGAAGCCTGCCCCCACAGTGACACACTTTCTCCAAAGAGGCCTTACCCACTCCAAAAAAGCCATGCCTCTTAATAAAGCCCCTCAGCATGAGATTATGGGGGCCAAATACATTCAAAATCTCACAGACTCTCTCAACAAACACCAGAAAAATAACAAAATGACAGGAATTATTATGCATAATTCATTAATAACTCTTAATACTAAAAGTTTGCTTCCGAATAAACAGACACAGATGGGATTGAATTAAAAAAGATTAGAAAACCAGACCAATCTTTTTGTTGCCGCCAATAAACATAACTTACCACCAAAGGTAGGTATCATCCTATTGGTAAAAATATCAAAAAAGTTATTCCAAACAAGTGAAACTAAAAATAGTTATACCTTCGAGTCTGTATAATACAAAACCAACTTACCAGTTAAGATGGCACCCACTAGGGACATAGTGGCAAAACTCTTTTATTTATTTATTTATTTATTTATTTATTTATTTATTTAAGATTTCTGTCTCTTTACTGCCACCACCTCCCACTTCCCTCCCCCTCCCCCGATCAAGTCCCCCTCCCTCATCAGCTCAAAGAGCAATCAGGGTT